>NC_063045.1:21647175-21795664 GCF_018812025.1 Megalobrama amblycephala | reverse complement strand
CTTTCCCTCTCTGAGAGATCTCCTATTCTCAGTCTTTTTTTGCACTGAATATTTTTTACATAGGTCTGCTGTTTCTTTTGAAGGTACTCTGCTCTTCGAACTGGGTCTGCATCTCTGCGCTGTCTATAAAGACGCTGCTTTTCAGCAGCAGTTAATCTTGCCATACCTGACAAGAGAGATACAATTAAATGATTATGAATGTCCTATGCGTTTCATTAAAAATACATCATTTCTGATTGTATATTGTCTGTGGAGTTACTATAGAGTCTGTGGTGTTACCAGGAAAGACAGTAACACCACAGACAGTAACACCACAGACAAATTAGCCTAAATCCAGTCTTTTCTAAAATGGAGGCTGTCATCATGATGATTTCAAGACCAGGGGACATTTAGGAAATATTAATTAGTATGTATTTATCAAAATTTGGATTAAAATATGTAAAATCTGCAAGTTATAAACATAACACCACAGACACTAATAAAGTGTGACACATAAAATTGTCCGAAATTTAGCTAATTTTAAGAAAATTAATAAGGAAGAATCCACTCACCATGCACCCCTCAGATCAACCTGCACCTGCAATGACCTTTGCACACAGGAAGTAGTCCAAATAGATTTCCCCCTTTTCTTAAAGGGGCGACGTCCATTGTTGTAACACCACAGACATGAATTTGGGGGACACTAATTTTTTCTTAAATATTACAAAATATATATATTTTAAAACAATTTAATAAAATTGTACATGTTAAATAAAGTCTATATTCACAATAAAACCACTTAATTTGTGTTAAAAATTTTATTTTGTTGCAATTACAATCCATGATACCTCTCTGAGGTATGGTGGGAACATGCATATTTTGTTGCAAATGCAATCTCTCAAACTCAATTAAATATGTATTTTAAAGCAAAAATGTAATTGTTAATAGTGCATGAATTGTTTTTATCCTACAGAATACAAACATGCAAAAATTTTAGAATTTATTGGAATTTAAAGTTTATTTCAACTGTTGTAAAGTAGAGGGACACCACTTGCCACCACAAATAAAGAATGACCCTAGTAACGAAGGAACGTCGAGTCACTTAATTGAAACACATTGAATTTTATACAGTATTAGAGAGAGAGAGAGAGAGTAGGCTATTACCTGTCTGATATATTGCATTACATTCATTCTTCAAGTCGATGTCCATAATATTATATCCATTATAAAAGTCCGTTTGAATGTCCTCTGAGGAAAGCGATCTTTGTATAACACCACAGCGCTAAAAACAACTTCCTTTGCAAAAGTTCCTTTCAATTTAAAAGTCTCTTGTGCTTCACTGACTCATTCCTCCTGTAAAGTGTTGCCGCCATCTAATGGCGTATTAATGTAACTTTCACTCAATCCATATTACTTACTAATGGACATATTTATATAAAAATAATATTTATTGAACAACAAATAAGCACAATTGTACAGTTCAGTCAAACAAAGCACTAGTTATTTACAAAAAACAAAAACAAAACAAAACAAAAAACATTTACGCTTGTATGTGGGTTTTACAAATATTTAACGAATGAAAAGGATTATAAAGAGCTTGTGACAAAACCTCTTAACTCCATTGGATCCTCAAACTGTCAATCAAACTTCATTACATTAATCCGCCTCCCCTCGTGAATGAAGTGCGCACGCAGTTTGGACATCTCCTCTATGCAATGCCAAGGTAAATAAAGATCTGATGTTTGAAAAAAAAAACTGTAATGCGTTTTCTTTACTCAAAAAACCCTATGTTTATAAAGTTTAATGTTTTACGTATTTGAAGAGCGGAGAAGAGTCTTCGTCTGATATGTGCCGTCTAGTTGAAGCCAATATGCTATATATAATGATGTAACATAACGTCGTTTATTATTATCAAATTTAACATAGCACAATTCGACTTGCTCTGGAACAAATAATAGATTAATAAAGACCAAAGATTGCCTGTTCTATGTACTCAAATTGAATAATGTCTCATGTTTAACCACTATAAGAGCCAGCGGCAAATCCACGAAGCACTGGCCGAGATTAAGCTGTTCTCGGCGGTTACAGAAGCACTGAACGGCCGCTGACGCCCTGGAGCTCACATCTCCGAAAACGTCAAAACAAGTTGTAAAATAGGCGCTGTTATTAAATATGAGTCACATATTTCAGGTCTAAACAACTACATTCTCGCCTAAAAACTATTAAAACTACAGTTTGTGGTACAACAAGTAGTATTTGTAAAAATTGCGGTTGATTTGGTCGGCCGCCATGACGGTCACTTCAAGCGGAGTGATACAAACGGTGAAAAGGTAGGAGGAGTGCTGTTATCACTGAAATATCGCATGGCTATCAGCCAATCAGATTCGAGAACCAGACAGAACTGTTGTATAAATATATATAAGACCCATATATGTGTTCCCAGTTCAAACCCATGCCAACTTGGCCCATAAATATATCATGCAAGACCCATATATGTTTTCCCAGTTCAAACCCATGCCCACTTGACCCATAAAAATTCTATGCAGGACCCATATGTGCATTCCCAGTTCAAACCCATGTCCACTTGACCCATAAAAATTCTATGCAGGACCCATATGTGCATTCCCAGTTCAAACCCATGTCCACTTGGCCCATAAAAATTCTATGCAGGACCCATATATGTTTTCCCAGTTCAAACCCATGTCCACTTGACCCATAAAATTTCTATGCAGGACCTATATGTGCATTCCCAGTTCAAACCCATGCCCACTTGGCCCATAAATATGCCATTCAAGACCCATATATGTGTTCCCAGATCAAACCCATGCCCACTTGGCCCATAAATATGCCATGCAAGACCCATATATGTGTTCCCAGATCAAATCCATGCCCACTTGGCCCATAAAAATTCTATGCAGGACCCATATGTGCATTCCCAGTTCAAACCCATGCCCACTTGGCCCATAATATGCCATTCAAGACCCATATATGTGTTCCCAGATCAAACCCATGCCCACTTGGCCCATAAATATGCCATGCAAGACCCATATATGTGTTCCCAGATCAAATCCATGCCCACTTGGCCCATAAAAATTCTATGCAGGACCCATATGTGCATTCCCAGTTCAAACCCATGCCCACTTGGCCCATAAATATGCCATGCAAGACCCATATATGTGTTCCCAGATCAAACCCATGCCCACTTGGCCCATGCCTGTCCCTTATGGGGCCCATGTAATCAGCTCATATGGGCTTCCTATGTGGGACTCGTACTACAAAACCTACATGGGACCCGCTGATTTCACCCAGCCAAAGCCCATGCCCACACAGTACCCATGGAACCCGTAGTTAACCCATCTGGGCCCCACGTGTCATTGCTGGCTGGGCAACGACTGCGCTGACCAAAAGCATGATGGGAAACTACTTGCTGACGACACAGCTTAAAGCTTATTGGTTTAAACAACCGTGATGTATTAATCTGATTTAAAATGTTTGATTTTAAAACTCTAATACCATGATTTTATGCGTATAAATTATGTGTGAATATTCCAAAAGTCTCTGACAGTGTGATCTCTCTATGGGTTATGTGATTGTTATCATATTTATAAAAATATATAAAAACATGTCTGTAATTAAAATAAAAATGATTGATACACACATCCTTCGAATGGAAATAAATAACATGTACTTTGGGTGTCTTCTTCATTATGTTTATTTTCATATAAAAGCAACAGAACGTAAATTGCATCCAGTTTATCAGCAACACAGCGCACAAGTGTGAATCCACCTTTGGATCCAACCCGCGATATCCACCTTTGATCTCGCAGGTGTCTGATGCACTACGAGAACGGAGAATTGTCCGTCTTGCCTGCACTTTTTTCACTCCTCCCCTCACTGCAGCCGCCTACTCTCGGCTGAACTTCAGGTGAGGCTAGGCGCATCTCAAACAAGCCTCTTTATAATAGAGATCGCGAGATGAATCCAATCTGTGGCACTTGGGTAAAATATGAGTGTCCATTGCAAAACAAACAACAAATGAGCCCGTGTCCAAAGTATATTCTTTCAAAATAGTGCAGCAGTTTTAGTTATAATATCCAAGCAGTGCTGTCAGAGTTGTATATCCTCCTGTTATTGTCATTGTAGTAAATCTCACAAACAAAACTTTTAGCCGATGCCACGATCCAAACAACGTGTGTTCTGTTTCTTCCACATGCGTGCACAACTACACAGACACACATCAGTCTCGAATATTATACAGCAAGCCATATTTTATAATTGTATAAAATAATCGAGCACAAATATGGCTGAGATGCCAAATTCAGCGGCTGGAATTAGCTGAGGTAAAGTGAGTGACGGCTCGCAGACAGCAGCGGCATCTACCTGTCACTCAAGTGACCACGGCCTTAATTATGCAGAATTTTAAGGCTTAATATAATTTAAAAGAATGAGTTAGAAAAAAATTCACCCCCCTCAGAGTTGTCATGAAGGGCAAAATTAGCAGTATAGACCAAAACCACAATTTGAACCAACTTGTAAACATGTTTTTTTCTGCTGTAAACTTGGCCAATTTAACATGGGACTCAATGAGATTCTGCTCTCTTTTGGAGCCTGTCCCTAGCGGCCAGTCGATGAATCGCAGTTTAAGTCACTTCCGTATTGGCTTCACGAGAGACTGGGGGTGCTTCTCAATATCCCTCCTCGTCTCCTCGCTCCTCTGTCCTCCATCCTATGACCCGGAAAACAATCGAGCTCAGCCATCTTGAAGGACATCTCAATTCTCTAATTGCACCGCGAGGAGGCTTCCTGAGGAGTCATGAGCGAGGATACACAGGTGCATCCTTTGCGGAAGTCTTTCTCATTGAGAAACGTGACGCACGCATAAATTCTCCTCCCCCTTCTTATCTGTCACAATAATTTAAATGTATGCTTTACTTTTACAGATTAAATAAACTTTATATCTCATATATTTCAACTAGGCATCTTGCTTTATTAATATTTATTATATTTTTTTAAATAACCAAACTTTAACAACATGTGGGTAGATCTCTCCAGCGCAGCTGATGACGCTTTGAAGTGACGCTAAAGGGAGCGAGGATTTATCATTTCACTTGATTCAGTTCCTCCGTCCTCTCGTCTTTTCCTTGCGTCCTTCCCTCGCATCCTGGAGGGGTGGAGCTAAGACGCGAGGAAAGGAAGCAAGGAAAGGAAACGAGGATGCACAAATAAGAATTGAGAAGCACCCCGGGGGAGGTTGCCGCTTGATTGGGACACAGCTACGGTGTTACAATATATTCGGTTCCTGAAATATTCTGTTCCACTGGGTGGCGCTTACGCGAATATTCATGACATCCTCATTTTGTGGGCGTGTCCTTGAGAGAACGCGAAAGCAAATGGAACTGAAAATATTAGTAGACGCTTCTCAAATCGAATCGGTTTAATGGATTATTTCGAAAAGGTAATAAAATATTCAGTGTTAAGCAACAGTTCACATGTTCAAAGTAGCCTAGTTTGTATAATATGATAAATCGTCTGAGCTATTTTGCCTGATTGAGTGCAGGCATTCAGATAAACAGAAGGATACAGCAGAGCAAACATGAGCGAATAACCTTGTTTTACACTGATGTGTTTTCTGTTTAGTGTTTTTATTTGTGAGGCTTTAAAAAGTTTTTGAATCGTTTGATTAGTTTGCTTCCTTCGTTGTCATTCTGTGACTAACTACTGCATAGTGTTGACAACTTGAAATAAACCTCTACAAATGTATCTGTGTCCTAACAAATTCAGCTATAGACTGGTGTGAATATTCTGTCATCCTTAATTTCTTGATTATTTTGATATTTTCAGTGTTTATCACCACAGTAAGGCTACCCTTATCAACTCTAAACTACAAATATTTCCTGTTTTCTCATGTTTTACTGGATATCGTGACAAATTTTCATTAAAGTCAAACAAGTAAATGCACACTTGATGTTATTTGTCACATATTTTTGTTGCAAAGCAACAACAAAATTTTTCGAACATTTTGAGTTATTCACTTTCAGCAAATTTCTTTTTTTTCCCCAGCAAATTTCTTAAAAAATATATTTGTACAAACAAAAATATTCAACAACTGAGACATAAACTGAACAAATTTCACAGACATTTGATGGACAGAGTATTTGAAAGTCTGAAGTGGCACCAGCTGCTTTAGAGCATCTCATCCTCAGCACCAGATTTGCAGCTCTTGCTGTGAGATGTTATTCCACTCTTCCATCAAGGCATTTCACATTCTCAAACATGTCTGGGGGGACTTATGGTCACATGTGGTTTGGCATTGGAAGGACAATCAGCTGTCTTTCTGTCTCCCTTTAGCACTGTCTCAGGCATCTTACATTACTGACCTTGCAGTTTATTGCTCTGTTCTCATCTGCAGTCCTCTTATCTCCTGCAGCAGGACTAAGGCATGTCCACACAGGTGATCAGAGACCCTGGTCATCTTTATTCTGGTGTTTTTCAGAGTCAGTAAAAAGGTCTCTTTAGTTTTCTAAGTTATTGTAACTGATGACCTATACTGTAGGTGCATGTGCAATAATTGAAAAAAACATGACAAACATTGTTAAAACCCTTTCTAAAGATCTGTAAAGCTTATTTGGAATGCACAAAATAATCTTTAAAATATTATCCTGCAAACTGACTTTTCTTTTTTGGTGTTTTTTTTTAAACAACAAATCATATAAATACTAATTACATTAAATGTTATAACAAGTACAGAAGTAAATACTCTATGAATGTAACTCAAATTGAAAAGACATTTAAAACAATATGTGAAAAGAAGAAATGCTAAAGGTTCTGAGGTAAATATTAAAACAGGGCCTTGGCACTCGGGAACAGCCTTCATTATGTCCGGATCACACACTGCCAGAGCTATCCAAGACTTCAGCTCTCACATCTAGTCTGAAACAGACAGTGACTTTACAAGATGATGAGTGTAATGTGGAAACATCACAAAAGCAAAACAAAACCATACGACATTGGTGATAATAACAAGTAGGCTATAACGTCATCTTGTAAAGTAGCTGCTTATTTTTTTCTGTGCATTTGTGCTGTATTACCTCACAGAAATAAATGATATTATTATCAGAATTATTTTATTTGACTGCTTTTTAAATTGTTTTAAATCAGGTAGGCCTACATAAAGTTGTTTGAGTAGCCTATGTGTTATGTTTGACACATTTCAGGGTTTTGTGCTGCAATATCCTGCCTTGTCAAACTTTAAATATAATAAAACTAAACTATAATTTCCTATCATAATTATAATATTTTGAACAAAAATAACATTATTTAAGTATCTGCTGGCATGAAGACTGTCATCAAAACAAAGTTCCAAAGGTATATTCCAAAGGAATATTTTATTACCTTTTCGAAATAATCCATTAAACCGATGCGATTTGAGAAGCGTCTACTAATATTTTCAGTTCCATTCGCTTGCGCGTTCTCTCAAGGACACGCCCACAATAGCAGGATATCATGAATATTCGCGTAAGCGCCACCCAGTGGAACAGAATATTTCAGAAACCGAATATATTGTAACAACGGTGCGTTGTGACTGGCTGAGGGTGGAGCCTGGCGTGTCTGTGACACATCTAGGCTACTGGCTTTAATCTGGGCTTATTTTAGGTATTTCTGATTGAGAAAGGAAAGACTGAATAGCAGCAATGTCCAAGCAGGCTTCTGATTTGTAAAGATTAGAATAAAAAGAAGTGAACTCTGAGATAAAGTTATTTGAGGAATCAAACACCTGTGAGATTAACGGCCAGCTCTATTTCCATTGTACAATAATGCAACTGCTGGATAAGGAGGGCAAATTATAATTTCTTGACAGTTCACCTAAAAATAAAAATAATAATACTGTCATCGTTTATTCACCATCATGTAATTTTAAATCTGAATATCTTACTTTCTTCTGTGAAACACAAAATGAAGAATATGAAGAATATATTCTAGCTGCTCTTTTTCAAGGTACTCCAACAAAGACGACCTGATTCAAATTTACCTTATACATAACAGCAGGCATGGCCATTTTAAACATAATTATTTAAATTGCCTTAAATGTTTCAATGATGTTACCAATGGGCAGGTTAGGAAAATGTATAAATTAAATTTAACCAATATGGTTAAATTTACTTGCCTTTTCTCTCACAAATCATCATGACTTTAGAACCCAGCAAGCAATAGCCGTCATTTCACCGTCTCGGTTAACTATAGACCCGATATAGTCCGGCTATGTGTAACCCACTTTTAGCCAAAATAATCTTTCCTTTGGTTACATGTTGTTTTTGCCAAAATAACTTGCGAGTTGTATGATATTGCATCATGTAAGTGAAGTCAACAGTGATCACAAGGTGTTTGGTTTCATATCTTTGACATGTTATATTGTGTAGGCTGTGCGTAGCCACAATTTAGCTCATAGTCAGACCGGCTATTTGTAGCCCACCTATAGTCAATCCTGATTTATTGTAGGTTTTGGACAGGAAGTGCTTGAGATGGTTGATATCTCATCATGTTCGCAATGTCAATGATTTCTACAAGATTTAAGTGGCATTTCATGACATGGTCTATATGTAGTCACGATTTAGCTCTGAATTGGATAGGCTATGTGTAGTCTGCTTTTAGTCCACCCGGCGAAATCGAGGCAATTTATAGTCTAGTTTTTACGGCTTGGCTATAGCCCTGATTCAGACCAGCAATGAGTGTAACCAAAATAGTGTTAAGTCATTTTCGACCACAAAGCTTGTGGGATTCTCGATATACTTGCATTTATACATTTATATGCAAGTTTGAAACAGCATATTTTTGCTGTCACACAATCCTACATTCTACAATATCATATATATATATATATATATATATATATATATATATATATATATATATATATATATAATATTATCAGGGTATAGCCAAGCCATATGTTAATTATACACCACACACATATATGACTGTATTTAATTTTAAGTTAAATAAAAATTTACAATTCTCAACCGCTAGATGGCAACTGTGGCTCTACTGAGACATGACCACTGGCAACGCGAGACTTGAACGTTAGCTCTCGATCACTGTTGCCAGATCTCGCGATAAACATTTCCGCATTTTACAACCGTTGGAGACGGAGAGCAAGCAACAGCAAATGTTAAAGCAAATTCTTTCCTGCTTTTGGTCTTGTAAGTATCTGTGTTTTTCATTTTGACATGTGTTTATTATTTATGTACATTATGTGTAGGAACCGTGACATTTTAGCGGGTAACAGTGCAGACTCAGAGTAAAACGTGGTTAGATTAACATACATGCACATGTACTGTAGTGTTTCCTTGTGCCCTAAAACTCTGTAATTATCTAAATACAAGCGGGTAAACATGAAACCTGTGCACCCTACTATTATTTGTTATGGAAGCCTTGTATATCTTTTAATCTTTTGATCATTATGAAATAAAAATATGAGTTTTTGATTTGGCAAGGCAAGTTTATTTTTTATAGCACATTTCAACAACAATGTTCAAGGTAATTCAAAGTGCTTTACATAAAACATGGAATTTATGGAACTGAAAATTAATCAGGTTGTTTTATAAACCAAAAAATATTGTTAAAATTTTTTATTTAACTTTTTTTTTGTCAATGTTTTATATTTTTATTATGTTACACGTTGTAATTTTCTTTGAATGTTTATTTGTATTGTATTTGTAAAATTTAATTTATTTTTTTTTTTATCATTGTGTATTATCTTGAGTTCTTTTTCTAAATAAAACCTTTTATATTTAATTTGTTTGGACGGATTGTCATTTATGAGAACCTGTTATATTTAAGTGAAAATAATCCTTTAGCCATTATTTTGTTGTCTATTGCATGTATAGATGTAAGCATTCATTAGTAGTGTAACTGATGACTAGTCTATTTTTAGGTTATAGTTAGACGTTTATTAGATTTTCACTGACAGCCCCAATTTTGCCTTATTTTAGCCTAGACCCGTATTAACCGTCTATTAGACATAAATATGTAGTTGTCTAATAGTTGTCTAATTGATGACTAGTCTACTCTTGGGTTATGGTTAGACGTCTATTAGATTTTCACTGACAGCCCAAATTTTGCCTTGTTTTAGCCTAGACGGCCGGGCTATGTTTTGACGGCTATTAGACGTCTAATAGACATAAAATTGCTTGCTGGGAAGGATCTGATAAAGATCTTTGATGAAAAATCTGCTCAGTTGAGAGTCATTCTAACATGTTACTGTAGTCTACCTGAAAAATTTTGTTAAAGAACAATATCAAATGTCAAACATTTCCTGAAGGTCAAGTTTTAGTTTGGGTCAGAGAATCTAATCCCATCAGAGATACAGTGCAGTAGCTGTTGTCAGACACTAGCTAGAGCTATCGTGCTTCACAGACAGAAGGCAGAAGAAGTCATTGTGAAACAACACTGGTGATAGTTTAGGATGGGTTATGTGTTGATTAAAAAGGATTCATGAAGCTAGAATAAAATGTTTTAAAATGAAAAGAGTCAAAGTACAGTTAAAGATGTATTTCAATTATAAAAAAATAATACTGAAATATGAACATAGTATAGTACTGAATGTGCAAAAATAATATGTAAATGTATAAGTGTGATATCATGTTCACTTAAAATAAACTTACAAGAATACTTGCAGTATAAAACTACTAAACTAGTAGTTTACTGAGAGTATACTTCAAAGTGTACTTCCATAAACTAAAAAAGTACTACTGGTATTAAAATAGCAAACTGCAGTATACTTATAAGTTCACTTGTAGTACAAATGATAAATGTAATTATGAACTATAGTTGTGAACTTAAAGGTTTACTGATGTTACACTTATAGTACACCTAAAAATATACTTTTATTTACTCAAAGTGTGCCAATTTAGTATATTGAAATAATACACTTACAAGTTTACTACTAGTAGTATATTGATATTAGTATACCAACTAAATAAAGTACTTAAATATACTTAAACATTACTTAAGTATACTTCATAAAATGAAATTGAAGTAAACTTTTTCATAAGGGTACAAATCTAAATCTATTGGGCTGAGCAAATGTGCATTTCTCTACTGCCTAGTACAGAATATCTGCAGCCCAAACAAGTGCATAAATGCTTACATGTAAATAGTTAATGTAATGAAATGAACATGTAATGGTTGGTACAGGAATAATCAAGTGCTTCTGTCTTTGTTCTGTCTTGTTTGAGCAGAGAGAGGCATGAAGAATCCAGATGGGACCTGGTCATTTTAGAGCTGCTTTACAGCAGAATTTGGATTTGTCTCATATTTGATGAAATATCCATCACTGATTCTGCCATTTTCCTGTTTATTACTGTAAAGCTGCTCTGAAATAGTCAATAAGGTATAAAGCACTATAGAAAGAAAGCTGACCTGGCTTGTTATCTGACTAGGGTTTTATTACCTTGTGAACATCACTAACCTTAAGAGCAGCTATGAGTGCTAATCAACACATTTAACCATGCTTTAACCAGGCCCTAATAATGTTTTCATAACAGTAGACCATTTTGTCACTAGCAGCATCATTTACAAGCTATAATGTCACAAAATATCCTGGTTTTATTCCACATATTTTTATTTTGGCAATTTTAACTCTTACATTGTGTTGCCAAAAGGAGTTTAAGAAAAACATTTACAGTAGACATTTTGGAAAAACTACTGATGTTAAAATGTCCACAGAGGTAAAAGTTGTTAGAAGAAAAGAGTCAACTAAAATGTATATTTTAGTAGATGGCTTAAATGTATTTGATTTGAATAATTTCTGTATAAGATTATCATTTTTACAGTTTAACTAAACCCATAAGGTTAGAAAGTTACAGGCCATTTTATTTAAATTATGTTTAATTATATGTACATTTACAGCTGTAGGGACTTAAATGTATGTAAATTTATGCCAAATATCCAGGAATATTTGCCATTCATGCATCATATTTGTTTAGATATAGTTTTATTCAATTCAATACATTTATTTGTATGGCACTTTTCATAATACATTATGTTATAGTTTTATGAAGATTTATGTAGCTGGATAATACTGGCTTTTTTTTTTTTGCAAATAAAATAAGCAATATAGAAAAAAGTTCACTGCCATTGTGTTAGAAGAAGTGGCTTTAATTCAATGCAAAAAAAAAAAAAAAAAACTCAAATTCAGGTGCATTAAAATCCTGTAACAATTTTGTGGAACCATTGAAATGTGTTCATTTGTGCTCATTCATACATCTCATTAGTGCAGAATCCATTCCACTCTTTCATCATGTCAATCTTCAGCAGTAGATCATCGACCTGCTGTCTGTCAGTCAGATCTCTGTTGTTGAACACATATCATTACCCTCAATCTCTGCCTGTATTCTCTCGGTCACATTCATCTCCGTACGTGAAGAGGATAATAACATGCTTCAGCACATCTTTACCATAAACCTGCTGCACTCGTTTCAGTATCTCTTCCTCCAGTCCTGTGCACATACCATACGGCGCATCGAATAAAAACGCATGAACTCCTGGATCAGATAGATACACGCTCCTCGCAAACTCCTCTGATAACATTTCTTTTGAAAGATAAGTACTAAAAACCCAGCAGTGTCGATGACAGACACAGATCTGCCATTAATCACTGATTTCTCAACACTAAATATATTTGTTATAGGAGACAGACTTCTTCCACATCTGAATCTGTTCTCTCCCAGGATGGTGAACTTTTCCCAACTCTGTTTTATTAATACTGCTATTGTTCTGCAGTGGAGCTGATACATGTCTGATTGTGATGTGCATATGATTTAAAGTCTGTATCACAATTATCAAATGTTGGTCAAGATTACCTGCAATATTTGAAGATAAATATGTGGAGAGCCGAGATCCACTGTGATGAAGATTATCAGCCTTTGAGATTATTTAGATGAGAGATTACAATAATATATCCATTATAATTTTCATCAAATAATAATGAAAAAAGTAAACAATAATTTAAATCTAGCCAAATACAGTATGATGAGCAGAAATGTCAATGATTTTTAGATGACTATATGTCTGAATTAACATTAACTTTACCTTCATCTGCCATCGTTCTGTTCTTGTCTGAGCTTCAAGACCTGTAAGACAAAATAAGGATTGATTATTCCAGCAACAGGAACAAGTGACATGGGAAAACAAGTTGTGTGTTGAAATTACATTAAGAGATTACACAAAAACATACAAACAGTAATTTTAAGTATTAAAATACTTTGAAACTGAACAGTCACTTAATCCCATATTGAGTGTTTTATAATCATATCCAGTTTGTCTATAAAAATATCAGTTTAGCAATGCAAACTATATGTAATTCTAAGTGTAGCAAAACAATTATGATAGCATTAATCTATGCTGTTCATGTTCATGATTAATTCACTCTACCTCCCAAAAATGGTGAATTGGGATACCCCTACAAAAAATAAATTTTAAGTTAATTTTAAGTTAAGTATAAAGTATACTTAAGTAATGTTCAAGTATGTTTTTAGTAAGTATACTAAGTATACTTAGGCCTGGTTTCACAGACAGGTCTTAGGCTAAACCAGGATTAGGTCTTAGTTCAACTAGGATATTTAAAGTGCATATTGCAGGTTAAACATTTTTTTCGAGATGAATATATAACCTTGTACAAAAATACCATATAAAAAGGTACTGCAGGGTTTAAAAATGTTTTTCAGGACATAAGGGCATAAATTTAGTAGATAAAGTGACGGGCTCTGTAAAAACCCCTTTTTTCAGCGTTGCGTCATATTACGTCACTCAAGGGAGTCGACCGCTGAGCTCTGTGTTGATTCAGTGCAGAATATATTGGTATTTAGCAACAGCGGCCGTGAATCAGTGTGTTTTCGGTAGTTTTTGTATTCTATTTATCATCGTCATGGTAAATTATTGTGTTTGTGGAGGTTGCACAAACTCCAGCCTGTCAGGACATCGAGTCCAGAGGTTTAATAACAAGAAAAAGGACGCTGCTATCTTCCGTGCCGGGGTGTGTTTTGTGCAGGTGAAGAGACGGGACTTCACTTCTGCATCTGCTTCGAAAAACGCGTTCATTATAGACCGGAGGATTATCATCATCCCGGCGATATGATGGAGTTCAACATTGTAATACTACTGTAAATAATGATATTAAATGAATAAACTTACACACGCGATGCTTCTTCACCGTTTTTACTTGAATCAATTTCAACACTGATGAATACAAATTATGTACACATGCATACAGTCTCACACTTTACAAAACAGTTTTGAATGATGTGCTGTAATGTACTCTAATTTCATTCATGCCATATATATACTGTAAACGTATATACATTCAAGTTCACACTACTACATAATCATGGCGTCATATACATCCTCACACTATCAGTGAATCGGCACGGAATAAACTCATAACACAGAATTAATGAATAAAGGATATTACATGAAACACATACAGTAACACTACTTGTGTTCGTCCGCCGGCGGGAGACATGATCACGGATCCGTCAGAGAGACGAAAACGTGAATTGTGCACCGTAAGTCTTGTTTTTTTGTTTTTTTAAATCATTTTTTTTTATTTTTACATGCGCTAACTAACGTTACCAAATCAGTCGTGATGAGAAACCGCTATATCACGTAACGTTAGTGTGGACGGATATTAAGGAAGTTTATTAGTTTCTGTAATTAGTAATCAACAACGTTACTCCTAGATGGCCAATAGCTTTGCTTTTGCCTGATTCATAATAATCTGTACAATATTGTGATCTGAGAACAGTGTTACATATCGTTTGCTAATGTGTATAGGCTATCTAAGCTAACACTCTCTGCCCTGTTCTCCACTGCTTCTCCCCACACAACAGCTCAATTTTTCTCTTTTGACCATTATTCTGTCTAATTCTGGCCTGTCGCTGCTCTCTTGACCACATAGCAGGCTAATTGTATGGCTGTGGTTTGTTATAGGAGTATGGATAAACATTTACAATTTCCTCAGCGTCCGAACTGTAATTGCGATCCATTTTTTTCCTATTGTTATATTGATCGCGCTCCCTTCAGTTACGTCACTTCCGATTTGGCATTTTTCAGATGCGGAAGTAAAATTTTCTCACAAAAAACGACTCCAGTAGCCTAATTAGCGTATTTATACGTGTTTTTTCAAGAAAATCTATTTCATACATTATTTTTCTATACATTGAATCACTGAAGCTCTAACCTGCAATATGCCCTTTAAGTAGCTTTTATAAACATACACTAGAAAAACCATTACTGGTGTTCATCTTGAGACAAAACAATGACACTGACATATTTTAAGATATATCAGTACAACATTCTTTCAGTTAAAAACAGCTCAAACATGCATTTTAGTCTAGGACTAGCAAGCCTTGTCTGTGAAACCAGGGGTAAGTGTGGTAAGTATACTAATGTCGATATACTAGTAGTATACTTGTAATGTACTTCAATACTACTTGGGACGAAATTGGCCCACTTATAGTATACTTTTAGGTGTACTTTAAGTGCGACACTAGTAAACTTTGAGTACACAACCAGTTCACAACTAAATTTCTCATTTGTACTGAATCTGTAAGTGAGCCATCAGATTTCATGAAAAATATCTTAATTTGTGTTCTGAAGATGAACAAAGGTCTTATAAGGGTGAGTAATTAATGACATTATTTTCATTTTTGGGTGATCTAAACCTTTAATGTCCTTAATTTCATCAGCTGTGGATGGAAGGGTTTTTGACTGATGGTCTGTTTTCAGTCTGTACTGATCAGAAGAGTCATTGAACACAAATCTCTGAGAGCTGCATGTTGTTGATTATTCTCAGAGCAGAACTACAGCACTGAAAACAATCATAGTTAATGTAAATATGATCTTGCACTGTAATATTTACATTTCGCAGAATATAAGGAAGTTATCATTTTGACTTAATTAACCTTCATTTAATTAAGATCAGCGGAGTGAGATTTAGTCGCACAGCGACTGCTGGCCTCCGTTACACATGTCTGTTTTCCAGCTGTTTTTACAGTACTGTTTTGCTCCATATTGCTAAGAGCAAGAAAACAAAGGTGGAAACTTCTGACATTACATGAACTTTCATAATTCACATCTGATATCATCTGAAACTGAAGCTCTGAAATTATCTTTATTATCTCTTTGTTTTCCCTGACATGTTTATGTGTGTGGGTGTGTTGGTTATTGTATCATGTCCTCCCTGACCTACCATTAAAATGCTTAAAGTATTTAAATGAATTCCTAACTAACTCCATAGATACCCTTTTCTCACGAATGGGTGTGGAAGCAATTCTGTTTTGAATACATGCAATCCAGACTCCAGAAATAGTTTTGGTTTGCACTAGCTGTATCAATTATACCTCCACCTACCATTGTTCAAATGTTCATCTTTTGCTTTTTGTAGTTAAGGGTGAAGAAAGAAACAAACCCCTAAATGAGCTCACTGCAGCTGGTGACTGTCAGATGTCCAAAAATAACCAATCATGGGAGCATATTTAGCAGTGGCATCTATGATCTTAACAGAACAACTTTATGATCATTTAAAAAAGAACAACAAAACCGAAAGAACATACATAGATTATGACGTTAGTTCAGTGACATGAACATGTCAAGGATGACTTAGCATTCTTTCAGTGCTTGTTTTCTGGTCCAGTAACTTGTGGAGTGAGGTATAGAGTCTAAAGCCCAAACTATACTTCAGTTTTAGTACAGACACTTAGCATGTGCATGCAGTCAAATGTAAAATCTTCCAATGTAAACTTCATTTCAAAAATCAAAGAAAGAAAGAAAGAAAGGAAGCTATACACCACAACATTGATGTATTTTATTTTTATTTCTTTCTTTATTTTTTACTTCAGTCTAAAAGAGTACAAAGACAGAGAGAAGCTATTCAAACAATGGGCAAATATGACACTATCTTATGGGTCAATGACGTATAAGATGTTCGAGAGCCCAATTTTAAAATACAAAGAAAAAAAAATCTATTGCAATTGTTAAACATGTTAATTCATAAATTCATATTAACATTTTAAATTAAGTGTTTTTTTTATCTAGATGAATTGGTCATAGACTTAAAAAATGTCATGTGGTATGACCGTGATCTTAATTTCCTTAACATGCTTAAGATTTTTTTTTTTTTTTACAAGTACTCAGTAAATATAGTGTCTAGAAACAAAGTATTTGCTGTTCGTTTGAGATTGTGTAAAGAATGACCTTATAATTGTTTTGGTACGCTTAGAATTACGTATAGTTTGCATTGCTAAACTGACATTTTTATAGACAAACTGGATATGATTATAAAACACTCAATATGGGATTATGTGACTGTTCAGTTTCAAAGTATTTTAATACTTAAAATTACTGTTTGTATGTTTGTGTGTAATCTCTTATCGTAATTTCAGCACAAAACTCACAGGGCGAACATAAACGCACCATTTCATTTAAGTTGACTTTTTTTTTTCCAATAAATAATACAGGTAGACAAGTACAATTTGGGGTCAGTACATTTTTTGTATTTTTTATTTCTTTGATCAAGGACACATTAGGCCTAAATTGATAAAAAAAACAGTAAACACATTTATAATTTTACAAAAGATTCTATTTCAAATAAATGTTGTTCTTTTAATTTTTCTATTCATCAAAGAATCCTGACAAATAATACATATATATATAATAATCAGAAATGTTTCTTGAGCACCAGATCAGCATATTAGAATGATTTCTGAAGGATCATGTGACACTGAAGACTGGAGTAATGATGCTGAAAATTCAGCTTTGATCACAGGAATAAATTTCAGTTTACTATTTATTCACATAGAAAACAGATTCAAATAAATTGTAATAACATTTCACTCTTCGCCTAGCAAGGTGTAACAGAATTAACATGCTGCCTATGGCCAACGGTTTTAATAAATGCATAACTACCAAACTGAAATGACATGCTAGTCAAAATTTACAGGCAAAGAATTGACAACCTAAACAAAACAAGCTAGTTTTTTCAAGTGAGAAAACCACACCTGTCTGACAAATGATTTTTCTCTTCCAGTAAATCACATGCTTCTGTTAATCAGCTTTTCACATCAGGGCAGTGAGTGTAAATTTCATTTTACAAATACAAATAATAATATGATAAGTTCTCAAATTCAAATCAGCAACCTCTCAAGTTTTGCTACTGAATTACCTTCATAATTATCTTGTGGATTTTAACTTAATCCAGAAAACAATAACATAGCAAATGTTATGTCTCTAAATGAATGTCCTAGCAACAATATAATGGATATGTTTGAGTGCTCTGCATATATGATAAATGTGCCTATTCTCAACATAACATAGTAATAGAAGTAGTAGAATTTTTTTTTTCTGCAAACCATTTGCAACTTGAAGTTGGCCAAGCAATTCTTGCTCTCATATACTGTATATATATATATATATATACAGCTATGGAAAAAATTAAGAGACCACTCCAAGTTCAGAAATCAATGTTAAGTGGTCTCTGTGTGTGTGTGTGTGTGTGTGTGTGTGTGTGTGTGTGTGTGTGTATTTATATAACCATAGCATTGACCATAAAGCCTACATGATGAAATGTTGGTAATGCGTATGTAACTGTCTGAAATGTATTTATTTGCCAAAGACGATAATCTTAAATCTGCCAGTTACAGAGGCTTCCGGGTATGTGGATCTACAGCAGCTTTTGCGCCTTGGCTCTGTTGTTATGGATCGTCATCATTGTTCCGGCATACATTTAAATGGACACTGTGTTCTGGAGTGTTCTTATAGAAATAAACTGAACAAATGAACAAAACAGATCAAAACACAAACTCTAAATGAACAAAACTGTGACACCATGATGTTTATTTGTCATCTCTGATTCAGCTAATGCACTGTACAGGGGCACATCCTGATATTGCTGAGTTAGATGCGTTCCTGGGTCAACATAATTTGTTGATCCTGGAACAACATTCTAGTCTGAAAATTTAGTCTTAACCCTATTCCTACCACTAAAACTAACCCTACCCATAAGTTATCCCAAAAATCAGAGGGAAATGATAGATGCATTCATGAATAACACTGATGTAGAAGCACCAATTCATGATTTTAAGCCTAAACTTGACATAATCTGTAAACTCAAATCTGATTGGTTGATTTGAATGTTGTGAAGATGAAGACAAAAATGTTGACTCAGGAACATGTTGAACTCAGCAATAAGGTTATGCGTACCGGCACGTGAAGCATATGTAACGGAGTTTAAAAATATTATTGTTAAATTCAGCATAAATTGAGAAACTCTGTTGGCTGTTTCGTCTGATGCCTAATTGTACGAGACACCCGACATCGTTTTTCCTGAGACCTGAAGCCTTTCAGTCTGAGGCACGATGCCGTTTTGTCCGATGACTGAAGCCTTTTAGCCTCAGGCATGACGCCTTTTCATTGTATGACTGAGGTGTGAGGAAGTCCTAAAATGAACACCGTAGTACGGGCTGTTATGATGTTCTCGGCCCTTATTAAGTAATCGGTAACACTCTCGTTGTCCGTCATATGTAGCTGGGTTAATGACGTACATATTTATTATTTGTGGCTTGCTTTTCCCTGAATAATGCTCTTTCAGTATTCTCAGGGCTTTACTGCCATTATCAGCAGCTTTGTGTCTTATCAGTGACAGACTTTTATCATCTATCAATCCTACTAGTTCAGCTTAGCAATCAGCATTCTTCAGTCTGTCTTCAGCTAGCTGTTCTGCATTAGCATCAGTGGGTTCGTGCAAAATAGTTTCTGTGCAGTTCGCTACCACTCGGTTATGGAAAACAAACGAAACGTTACTCGTGCTTATTTATCTCTTCAGCAGCTTTATAACTTGAAAGAGCATCAGCTCAGTACAACTTAACAGTGTCTTCCGTCACAATATAACGTCATCACGTTCAAACCATAATACCTCCAGATAAAACAATCGGCAATTCAGCTGATACTGTAATACAATGTGTAAGAGTGCAATACTTTAACAACATCTATGAAAGAAACATTGTCAAACTGGTTTCACACTCAATTGTGTTTCTGCTTGTCTTCTTTTATTTTTTCTGGTCTTGTTTTTCTGTCTTTCACAGATGTTTATCAGCATCTGAATTCACTCACTTGTTTTCATTCACTCTGTTAAGTGGACAATATTAGTGAACTAGGGGATATTGAAATTTTGCAGGACTTTTTTTCACTGTTTCCTCCTCTGTTTCTTTGTTAGATTTTGTAACCATGGTTATTCATTATTTTATTAATTCACCACACCTGTTTCTCATTGCATTCATTAGTTTGTGCTGGTATTAATTGAGCCTGATTTATGTCAGTCTTGGTTCAGTCTTTGTTGTAATTGTTTTTTGGATCTCTGAGTACTTTTGTTTAATACTGAGGGTTTGAATAAATTGAGACTGCTTCAATTAGATCCTGCTTTTTAACTTGCTACACCTGAGCTGTGACAGTGTACCCAAAACTGTATAAACAGTATTCTAGCAGCCAAGAAGCGGACTGAGTAAAACTGGAGACGAGCGGAAGGACACAAAGTGATGATAATAAAAAGTTTATTGATTAATTTTAGTTGTGTATGTTTCAATACTTTGTCTGATCATGACAAATCCATACAATTGATGAATGAAATGTGTACAAAAATGGATTAAATGATAATTATTAATGATTATATGATTAAATGGAATGGTTATATGATTAAATAAAATTATACATTATCATAAATGATTGAATACATGAAGAATAAATGCAAAACAACACTTTTTTTAACACATGCATTTCAGAATCCTTATATCTTTATATCATAAAACTAGTTTTAATATAAAAAGAATAGGGAATGCAAATGCAATGGCCATTAAACCTACAACTCATGTCTTACTTTTGCAGTTCAGATATTATCTATAAATGCATGATTACATAGAATTTCAGCAAAATAGTCTCTCTTTCTGATACAACAACAAATTAAGCTAAGATATACAAAACAGTTACAACAAATGAATATACAAATTAGTAAAACAAGTACAAATTGTAAGGAATAATATAGACGAAAACAAAGAAAACATCAAGAAGGAATAACAGACTAGAGATTCACTACTGAATGTCAGGTTAAAGGAGTAAAAGACTGTTACTGCTCTCACCATACAGACCAGACCCTCGGTCACCTCTCAAATAAAACATGCAAGATGCTTTTCAGAAAAGCATCTTTTTTTAAATTATTTTTTGTATCACAAGCAAAGACTTTGGAGCAGCTACAACAAACTAGAAAGTAAATTAAAGCAAAATTCAAATCATAATATTTGGATGTTTTTTTTTTTATTCCATACATTTATATGCGTATCTATAGAATCATTATTTACACAAGTTTTGAGTAAAAACTAGAGTGCCAACAGTGACAGCTCAACTGGCATTTTTAGTGGCAGCAACTCCAATAAAAGCTCCAACAGCAGCTCCAATACCAGCTCCAATATCAGCTGCAGTAGGAACAGATTAAGTTGCAGCACCTCCAACAGCTTTTACAACAGCTCCAGCTACTTCAACAGCTTTTACAACAGCTCCAGCTACTTCAACAGCTTTTACAACAGCTCCAGCTCCTCCAACAGCTTTTATAACAGCTCCAGCTCCAGCTACAGCTCCAACACCAGTTAAAACTCCAACAGCTCCAACAGCAATTCCACCAACAACATAAGCTGCCATTTGAAAATAACTCTTGTTCTTAGAAATAAAATGTGAAAATCCACTCTGGCTCTCTAATTTAGACTTTTCCTCTGCTCTGATTCTTTCTTCTTCTGCCTTCATCACATTCTCAGTCTTATCTTTTCTTTGTTCCTCCTTTTTTCCTTCTCTTTTCTTTGTTCCAGTCTCTGCTCTGATTCTCTTCTTTTTCTCTTTTTCCCTTCTCTTAATCTCTCGTATTTTTTTCTTTCCTTGTTGTTTTCTCCACTCTTCTTCCTCTAGTCTGAATCTCTCAGCCTCTTCATAGATCTCATTACTGTAGTATCCTCCTCCATTCTGCTCTATCATTGTATCAATCTTCTGCAGTAGATCATTCACCTGCTCTCTGTTATTCCGACGGAGAAACCCACAACCACCCCACGCCCCCCCCCAGAACGCACTTGCGTCCCAGCCCTCTATTGCTGAAGACGTGATATCTGCCTCCACACTGATCAACTAGATCTCTTAATTGATTGTTGTTATTAATGAGTTCTTCTATGGTCTGATCTTCTAGCAGATCTCCACGAGTGAAGAGAATGATGGAGTATTTTAATACATCCTGACCAAACATCATCTTAATCATCTGAAGAATCTGCTGCTCATGTTCAGTGATCCTCATATTCACAGGAAACACAATGAGAAAAGCGTGAGGTCCAGGACTGGATAAATAAACACTTCTCCCTATCTCCATCATTAACTCTTCAGTGTTCATCTGTGTGTCAAATAATCCAGGAGTATCAACTACAGACACAGATCTGCCTGAAACAGTGGCGTGTTTCTCTAAACATTCACTGGTTACTGAATCAATTCTCACAGATTTAAACTCTTTGTGTCCCAGGATTGTGTTTCCAGTTGAACTCTTCCCAACACCAGCTTTACCCAGAAGAACAATCCTTCTGGATAAATAATTGTCGACAGGAATATCTTGGATGTTGATTGGAGTTCTTTGCTGTGATTTTTTTTGCACTGCAAAAAAAAAAAAAAAAAACATATTTATTTATTTACATATTTAAATCAAGGAAGCCACTTTTCCACTGAACTATTCTGGTGTGGGTTAATGCCCCACGCATTTAAACTGCAGAAAAGCCAGTTCTGGGACGAAAACTGGGTCCAACAACATCAGGAGATGGAGAGATGTAAAAAGGGGTAGAGATGAATAAATGGTGTGTTAAATATATTTGACTATATCTTACAGTTAACATACAGTAAATATCAATTATACAGACAGATAATATCAGACCATAACACTGCTGCTTATAAACTCCAAATATATATATCTTGCAAATTAGCATTCCCATCCGAGACGCATTTCCATCCGAGACCATTGCATTAATCTACATTTCCTTTTCTTCCTTTTCTTCCCTCTTCTCCCTACATGCCGAGATGACCAGAAATCCACCCAAAATCTATATGGTTTAATGTGAACAGTTATCATACAACATTATACATGTTTGGTATCATTTGAAATGTCTCAGTGTGACTGGTACAAAGGTCTCATTCCCATAGAAGTAAACCAGAAGGTAATAGAGGTTTGAAGATTTTAGGGATATTTTGCTCTCTGTAATAGGTGTGTCCACCTTCACCGGGTCTTTCATGCAAATGGTCTTCTGTAAACTACTCAGTCTAGGACCCTGATTAATGCAAATTCCCATTGAAAACTCATGTTTCCATTTGAAAGAAGTTTCTGTCTTGGTCTGGGTATTTAAAGAGATGTTGCAGGAGGCTCAGGGCTCGATCCAGTAATCAGATCAGCCCACATTGCTGGGTGTCCTTCAGACAATGTGCATTTTTCTAATGTCAGGTATTCATCTTTTACTCTGTTTCTGAGCATTTGATGTTTGTATTGATCATCTTTGAAATGATTATGTGATTTGCATGATACATTTACCTGACTAATAAATTGTTATATTTTATTTTACTCTGACTTACTCTGAAATTATTGACTCTAGTAGATTATAAATCCATAATCCCACAAATCTACGCTCAGGTTAGTAACGGACTGAAGTACAGTTTAGGCTGATATTTTAGAGTTCCGATTAACACATTGGCATCAGATATGTATTCTTAGACTGTGTAGGATAATAATGGGTTTTCCGTTCAGAACAACATAGGGTTGTCAGACCAATCTGAATAGGGTGAGCCTCAACCTCTGATTACTGTAATATTATTCTAACTAAGTGTACGGGGGAAACTACGGCATGACTATTTAAAGTTACCATTAGAAAGGTTAGATTGGTCAGCTTGGTTCTATGGTAATGGTCATGACCTCTGGTTAGATTGAGTCTTGCTTTAATTCAGTAGGTTCAGATCTATGGGGATTAAATAACGTACTTTTAGAAATAAGCAAGCATGGTGCAGTGTCTAAAAGTATTAGTCATCGTCTCTGTCTAATGATCAAGACTGACGAGTTTGTGTATATGAGATCGTATGCCCGGCAGGGGCGAGACTCAAAGCGTTATAAGAATCCGAATGAACGAGTACAATAAGAGTAAAAGTTAAATAGAATAATCAAATGTCTAGATGAGTAATCATATAAATGACCAATAATCAGTTGACATTCTAAACTAAAACGAGGTCATAATAAAATGGAGTCAGATAAAAGTTTACTTGGAATTAAACTACTTTGCCACACTGAAAAGACAGAATGAGCAAGAAACCTTCCCCGTCCTGTGGGAAACCGTCGTTGGGCCGATTGGGCAGGCCTTACACTAATATGATGCATGGCTGAAATATTTCTTTTAAATCTATTTCAAATATACTTACAATTCTCCAAGTTCCACGCGAAAACTTTAGTTATCAGAGAATCCACTTGATTTCTAGTCTTTTTCTCCTTGTTGTTGAAACTGTGCAATCTTCCCTCATATTTCTGATTAAGTTTCTTCAAGGCTGTGATCTCTTTAATGAGATGATCTATGCTCTTATTTTCATCTTTGAGTTGATCTTCTCCAGTGAAGAGAATCCAGGTGTTCTGCATGCGTTTTTCTCCCAGCAGCTCCTCAATCTTCTCCACAGTTTCTTGATCTTCTTCAGTGAATCGGTCACACTGGAGAACCATGAGAAACGCACACAGGCCTGATTCACATTTCTGCAGAAATTCTTCATATTTCCTGAGCTCTTTCTTTCTCTCTGTACCAGACAATCCCGGTGTGTCATAAACAGTGATTGGTAATCCACCAACATCACCGTCTTCACCAGCAAAATCCTGATTGATTGAAGTGGAGTGTTTCTCTGATATGAAAGCTTCTCGTCCCAGTATTGTGTTTCCTGATGAGCTCTTCCCAGCTCCTTTTCTTCCCAGCAAGACCAAATTCAAACGCAAATTCTTCTCCATTTTTATTTCGTAGCCTAGAAACAAATAAAATTAACATGGTGTAAAAGAAAAAAAATACATGAAAAACAATTTACCATTGGAAACATGGTTTCAAATGCATCTGTTCAAAATATACTAGATTATTTGCTTTTACTGTAAAATTTCAAAATCAAATATGTAAAACAAAGGTTAACATTTGACGTGCTATTCACATCTTACACATCTGCAAATATGTGATGTATTGCTTATTTTTCATTAGATGTAAGAATCTGTCCAGTTTCTCATTCATTTCTTAGTTATTACAATATTAGTTATTATTCAAATAATTTAAAATCAGGATCAAAGTAAAAGCTAAATTTTACATACAATATATTAAATGTTTAGAAATATAGTGCTAAACAAATATACAGGTGCTGGTCATATAATTAGAATATCATCAAAATGTTCATTTTTTTTATTGTAAATTATTTTTAAAAATGTAACTTTCATATATTCTAGATTCCCTACAAGTAAAGTAAAACATTTCAAAAGTTTTTTTTTTTTTTTTAATTTTGATGATTAGAGCATACAGCTCATGAAAGTCCAAAATCCAGTATCTAAAAATATTACAATATTTCCTAAGATCAATCAAAAAATGGATTTGCTAAACAGAAAAGTTCAAGTTCTTTAAAGGATTAGTTCACTTTTAAATAAACTTTTCCTGATAATTTACTCACCCCCATGTCATCCAAGATGTCCATGTCTTTCTTTCTTCAGTCAAAAAGAAATTAAGGTTTTTGATGAAAACATTTCAAGATTTTTCCCCTTATAGTGGACTTGAATGGGCACCAAATGATTGAAGGTCAAAATTAGTTTCACTGCAGCTTCAAATTGTTCTACAGGATCCCAGATGAGAAATAAGGGTCTTATCTAGTGAAACCATCACTCATTTTCTGAAAAAAATTGAAAATTATATAAGTTTTAACCTTAAATGCTCATCTTGAACTAGCTCTCTTCTTCTTCTCCTCTATTAGAATTCCAGCAGTGTAGACGCTGCTAAGTATATTACTGCCCTCCACAGGCCAAAGTTTGAACTAATTGTTAAATACTATTGAACTAGCATATTGCATATAAAAATTAGTTCAAACTTTGACCTGTGGAGGGCAGTAATACGCTTAGCAGTGTCTACACTGCTGAAATTCAAATAGAGAAGAAGAAGAAGAGAGCTAGTTCAAGATGAGCATTTCTGGTTAAAACTTATATAATTTTCAGAAAATGAGCGATGGTTTCACTAGATAAGACCCTTATTTCTCATCTGGGATTGTGTAGAACAATTTGAAGTTGCAGTGAAACTAATTTTGATCTTCAGTCGTTTGGTGCCCATTCAAGTCCACTATAAGGAGAAAAATCCTGGAATGTTTTCATCAAAAACTTTAATTTCTTTTCGACTGAAGAAAGAAAGACATGGACATCTTGGATGACATCGGGGTGAGTAAATTATCAGGAAAAGTTTATTTAAAAGTGAACTAATCCTTTAAAGTATGTTCATTTGTGCACTCAATACTTGGTCGGCAGCACATATTACAGCAAATGACTTGCTCCTAGCACAAATTACATCATCAGTGAAGTGTGGCATGGAAGTGATCAGCTTGTGGCACTGCTGAGGCACTATTGAGCCTTCGGATCATCTGTATATTGTTGGATCGACTGTTTCTCATCTTTCTCTTGAAAATATCCCATAGATTCAGGTCAGGCATGTTGGCTGACCAATAAAGCACAGTAATATCATAGTCAGCAAACCACTTGGAAGTGGTTTTTGCACTGTGGGAAGGTGCTAAAGTCCTGCTGGAAAAGGAAATCAGCATCTTCATAAAGCTTGTCAGCAGATGGAAGCATAAAGTGCTCCAAAATCTCCTGGAAGATGGCTGCATTGACTTTGCACTTCATAAAACACAATGGACCAACACCAGCAGACCCCCCCCCCCCCCCCCCCCCCCCCCCCCCCCTCCAGTCTTCCTTCAGACTCTGGGACCATGATTTCAACATGAAATGCAAAATTTACTTTTATCTGAAAAGAGGACTTTCGACCACTGTTCACTGTCCAGTTCTTTTTCTCCTTAGCCCAGGTAAGATGCTTCTGACGTTGTTTCTGTTTCAGAACGGGGTTGGTAGTCCTTTTCCTGAAGATGTCTGAGTGTGGTGACTCTTGATGCACTGACTCCGGCTTCATTTGACTCATTGTGAAGCTCTCCCAAGTGTCGGAATCGGCTTTACTTGACAGTATTCTCAAGCTTGCGGTCTTCCCTGTTGCTTGTGCACCTTTGCCTACCCAATTTCTTCCTTCCAGTCAACTTTGCATTTAATATGCTTTGATACATCACTCTGTAAACATCCACCCCATTCAGTAATGACCATCTGTGACTTACTCTCTTTGTGGAGGGTGTCAATGATTGTCTCCTGGACCATTGCCAAGTCAGCAGTCTTCCCCATTAGTGTGGTTTCAAAGAACAAGAGATACCCAGAATTTATACTGTAGGGATGGTCATTTAATGAAACTCAAATGTAAATATTCTAATATTTTGAGATACTGGATTTTGGACTTTCATTAGCTGTACGCTCTAATCAACAAATTAAAAAAAAAAAAAAAACTTAAAAAAAAAACTTTTGAAATGTTTTACTTTACATGTAGGCAATCTAGAATATATGAACGTTTAATTTTTTAAAATAATTTACAATAAAAAAATGAACTTTTTCACAATATTCTAATTATATGACCAGCACCTGTAGTAGACCCTTTGTCATAATAAAGAGAAAACACAAATATTTAACAACCTGTCAAAAACTTGTTTAAAACTAAAAATTGTATAGTTATTTATAAGGCAAATAATGTGGATGGAATGTCAAACTGAATTCATGTTTTTATACCTAAAACTGAGGCCGGCACATTCAACTTCATTCAGAAGTCAGAAGTTAATCACATGTAGTGCTTGTCCATAAGAGAGAAATGTTAATCCATTTATTTTTTTATACTTAAAACTATATATTTTAACATATCAACGAACACTTTGTATACTTGTGTACTGTACGTTCATTTTTTTGTGCTTTCTTATCATTTGTTCATCAACTGTGCTTTATTTTTCGTGAAGCATTTTGTTGCGCATCAGCTGTGATAAACAGACATCCACTGCATTGTGTGTGTAACAGTGGCCAGATAGTGAGAGTTGTGCAGTTAAACTACTGCACACTGATGACCGCTAGAGAATGAGGTGCTTAGTGTCATTGTTAATGCACTTGCCTAGGATGTACTTGCAAAGGCCAGCTGTCATCAGCTGTAACAATAACAACATTAATGCTAGTAATATGTTGATTAGTCATAAGGACTGCCATGACATTTGTATTATGGATCAAATCAACATCGACAATTTGAACACTGGCTGGTAATGTACTTGCTCAAAAATTGATTTTGTTTCAAGGATTATGGGGGATTCATGTTCATAACCTTCCTCTCATAAGATTGCATAATGTTGAATTTTCATGAACTGCAATGTTTTTGGTTTTATCTCAATGTTTTATGATACATGATGAACAGTATTATATTTTTAAATGTCTAAATTTGCAATTTAAATAATATTCAGGAAAAAATTAATGAAATTCAAAGAATATAAAGCATTTTTCAGCAAAAGAGAATAGAATAAATAAAAGGACAAGATGTTGGAAAATAAGTATAAGATGTTGTTTATAATTACTGCTTAAGCTTATATTAGCATCAATTGATTCAATACAAACATTTCTGTGGAGAAATATTAACTATATACACTTACATATTTCCACTATTTTATGTTGTTGCCGTATTGCAACATATCATAAAGTACCTTAAAAAAAAAAAATACAGCACTTAAAGTTAAGCCATTCTAAGAAAAGAAAAAAGAGTCAAATATGTTTTTTCTATAGGTTTATCATAATGTGTGTGGTATAAGGTTAAACTAGTGCTTGAAAGGGTTAAAAATATTATTACAAGCTTATCATTGTGAATCTGGCTAAGGTAAGGAGATTTAAACACTGGCTGGTTATGTACCTGCTCAAAAATTGATTTTGTATATATATTTTTTTTTTTTTTTTAAAAAGGTTACAGACAGCAACTTTAAGCAAAAATCAGTATTTAGTGTAACCTTCTGGATTTCTTCCAGTTACTCAAAGAGGAAAATCTGAGAAACTTCTCATCAGATTTTGAAAGTTTTCTTGGCCTTGCAGTCCTTTTTCATTCCATTTAGGTTTAAGAGAGCCAGTTTCTGCAATTGCTCAAGTGTAAGGGGAGGTCACTAAATACTTACCACCCCAGCCAGCACAGCATGGTGGGGCCCAGATGGGTGTCACCTGGGCAGCCTAACTGGGGCCCAGACATTTTTGTCCACGGTTTCCATGGAGGTCCCACATGGGTTAGCCCCAAGCGGCAACCTCCCCCTTTCTCTCGTGAAGCCAATACGGAAGTAACTTAAACTGCGATTCATCGACTGGCCGCTAGGGACAGGCTCCAAAAGAGAGCAGAATCTCATAGAGTCCCATGTTAAATTGGCCAAGTTTATAGCAGAAAAAAACATGTTTACAAGTTGGTTCAAATTGTGGTTTTGGTCTATACTGCTATTTTTGCCCTTCATGACAACTCTGAGGGGGGTGAATTTTTTTATAACTTATCCGTTTAAATTATATTAAGCCTTAAAGTTCTGCATAATTAAGGGCGTGGTCACTTGAGTGACAGGTAGATTGGCACTGCTCTCTGTGAGCCGTCACTTTACCTCAGATGCCGCAGAATTTGGCATCTCAGCCGTTTTTGTGCTTTTTTTCTCGATTATTTTATACAATTATAAAATATGGCTTGCTGCATAATATTTGAGACTGATGTGTGTCTGTGTAGATGTGCATGCATGGGGAAGAGACAGAACACACGTTGTTGGATCGTGGCATTGGCTGAAAGTTTTGTTTGTGAGATTTACTACAATGACAATGGCGGGAGGATATCAAAATCCGACAGCACTGCTTGGATATTATAACTAAAACTGCTGCACTATTTTGAAAAAAATATACTTTGGACACGGCTCATTTGTTTGTTAGATACGATCGTATACAGTTTTACAACATAAACGCTGCTCAGATTGCATCCTTTCTTGAAGAACGATGACAGAGAGCAGATCATTCAGAAGAAATGTGAAATGTTTTTTTGCAATGGACACTCATATTTCACCCAAGTGCCACAGATTGGATTCATCTCGCGATCTCTATTTCATTATAAAGGTATGAAGTCCCATTTGATTTTCCATGTTGTTATTTGCACACCCAACACTACTGGTGTTGGAGCATCTATATCTTAAAGAAACACCGTAGATTGACAGTAAACCTTTAGAACGTTTCTGATGATAAAACTTATCTTCATTAATATTTTAGATCGTATCTAAGATAGATAGATAGCTCCTTTGCTTGCTAACATGGTCACGTCGAGCTAGGCGGGCGTGGTTTCAGCAACCAATCATATCAGCTCAAACCACCTCCCCGCCTCTTTGCCCATTTTCAGTTATCCGGGAGTGACGTGCGGTGACGCGCAGCTAAGATGGCCGCCGCCTCATTTTCGCTTCAAAACTGCTGTTCAGAACTCTATGGGTGACGTCACGGACGCTACGTCCATATTTTTTTACAGTCTATGGTTAGCCCAGATGAACTGAACACTGCTCAGTGTGCACACTACAGGCTGTTAAATGTAACACAGAAACATGCTGGAGTTAATGAGATAATTAGGTGATAATGAGCAGAATCGCTGAGGGACAGAGAAACAACTATGACTTACTTCAACTACAACCTTCGATGAAATCAACTGAAGATAAAAGACATTAAATCATTCAAGATCTGATTAAATAACTCCACAAACAGCATTACCAGCTTCACTTATTACTAACCAGATTGACTTTATTTCTGACATATGTCTACAAAAGCTCTTATTGAGAATTGCCAGATGTTTAGATGTTGATGATTTGTTGAAAATACATTTGGTTTGATGTCACCGTGATCGAGGTCAGCGCTTACTTCAGTTAGGCAGTTTGACTCTTATCTATAACTTTTAAGTTTTTCTCTGGTTGTTTGTTATGGCAAGAAGAACAAGACACAATGTGGTCAGCTGCTAAATGATAAGAATATAGTCATCATTTAGTGGCTTAATTCACTGATCTAGTGATTGAGCTTTTTATGAGCAAAATGTGATTAACTTTGTGCTGGATCTTTTCTTGAATACAACAATAAGAATGTTTTAATTAGAAAGTTTGAAAAATACATTGTTCACTAAACACTTCAAACCTCCTGCAAGCTTCATTTACTCAGTCATCAAGAATCAGCATATGATTCTCAACAATGGTGACATGCTTCATGCTGCAATGCATTCTGGGAGCCATCGATGAGTTTTGTATGAGGCACCCAGAATGCATTGCGGCATGAAGCATGTCACCATTGTTGAGAATCATGCACTGATTCTTGATGTCTGTGTGTGAAGAAATCTTGCAGGTGTTTTAAAGGATTTAATGTCCATTGTATTTTTTGGATTTATTCTTCTGCTCTGATTTTTGTAACTTTTTTTTTTAGTTCTAGAAGATCCAGCACAAAATTAATAACATTTTGTTAATCATTAGATTAGTGAACAAAGCCATAACATGATGACAATTAGATTCATATCATTGAACAGCTGACAACAGCTAATCAAATTAGCTCTTGCTTTTCTTGCCATAACAAACAGCAAGAGCAGCCTAGGAAACATTATTACTAGAACAGTCAAGAGTCAAACTGCTTAACTGAAGTAAGCGCTGACCTCGATCACGGTGACATCAAAACAAACTTATTTTCAACAAATCATCAACATCTAAACCTCTGGTAATTCTCAATAAGAGCTTCTGTAGACGTGTGACAGAGATAAAGCCAGTCTGGTTAGTAATAAGTGAAGCTGGTAATGCTGTTTGTGTAGTTATTTAATCAGATCTTCAGTGATTTACTGTCTTTTATCTTCAGTTGATTTCATTGAAGGCTGTGGCTGAAGTTGTAGATCTTGTTTCTCTGTCTTTCGGTGATTCTGCTCATTATCACCTAATTATCTCATTAACTCCAGCATGTTTCTGTGTTACATTTAACAGCCTGTAGTGTGCACACTGAGCAGTGTTCAGTTCATCTGGGCTAACCCATGTGGGGCCTCCATGGAAACCGTGGACAAAAATGTCTGGGCCCCAGTTAGGCTGCCCAGGTGACACCCATCTGGGCCCCACCAGATGGGACTTTAGCCTATAGGATTCCTTTTCTGTTTTTTAATACTGCATACAAATTTCCTGTATTTTCTGGTTACATTCTAATAAAGAGATGGAAAAAAGTATTATGTATGTTACATAATTATATATATATATATATATATATATATATATATATATATATATATATATAATAGTGTAGAGCACTTTACATCATTCACTTTATTCCCGACTGATTATTGGTTCTTCACGAAAGTTCTCGCATCCCGCAATGCACGTCACTGATCCCCGAGCTTTCCCTTGAGAGAAACAGAACGAGCGCAGAAACGCGTTCTATGTTTCGTGAGAACTAAGTTTGCATATTTTGCTCCGCTATAAATGGGGCGTCTTTAACCCTCTATTGCACACATGTTGATGGCACATGAAAAAAATATTCCACATAATTGTTTGGTTCATTTGGGAACATTTTATTGATAAAAAAAATGCCCCCCACCATTCCCCAACCCCAAAAATATTTTTTCGTTGCCCTGTTGTGGTACAGAGTCATAGAGAAAAATCAACATCGACAATTTGAACACCTGCTGGTAATGTACTTGCTCAAAAATTGATTTTGTTTCAAGGATTATGGGGGTTCATGTTCATAACCTTCCTCTCATAAGATTGCATAATGTTGAATTTTCATGAACCGCAATGTTTTTGTTTTATGTCAATGTTTTATGATAACAAATATTCCACATAATTTTTCGGTTCATTTGGGAACATTTTATTGATTTAAAAAAAAAAAAAAAAAAAAATGTTACAAAAATAAAAATAAATAAATAAATAAAAATCAAGAAATCATTAATTAAAAAGGAAAAAACACTTGAAAGACATTGATATGGTGAATTTGATACATGCATATGTCTGTAGTGTGCTATGCGATATAATGTGCTTCATGTAATAAGATTTCACTCCGTACGAAACTTCAAAAAGCAGTTCTTCTCTGCTGTGAAATAGTGGTGTATGTTACAATTTTTGCACATCACTTTGGGTGTTCCTGCACACCCAGGAACCTTGCATCTTCCCAGTTTATAACACATTGTTGCCAATGTTAGTATTGTCCAAAACCTCATCGAAAAGTATCCCTTATCGCACAAAAAGACAACAAAACGAGAAACTGAATTTCTGAACATGCAAAATAAAAAAATAAAAAAATAAATAAAAACTTCATAAAACCTGACAAAAGGCTTCTCTACACCTTCATACAAACACATATATATTTTTTATTTTAAATAATAATAAAATAATAATATTTAAAATAATAATAATTATTATTATAAGATTACTAAAGGAAATAATATTGCCTTCTTCTCACACTATGTGCTCCTGTGACCATGTGTTAGAACAGGACGTCCCACCTTTAAATGGTGTTTGATATTGACTCCAACACCTTACTGGACTGTTCTTTGGTACTTTCTCGAACTTTCTAATTGTAATCATTTAAAGAAACATTTACTAAACATAGGGCTTAAGAAACTTTTCCGTTGTTGTTGTGCTGCAGAGGGTTAATTTATGTATGTATGTATGTATGTATTTATTTTATTATTATTATTTTATTTTATTTTATTTTTTGCTTCAACGAAGAATAAAAGCCAGTGAAGAGAACTATGGATAGCCTACACTTTTTAAACTCATTTCCCCTCAGTCGCACAATCGCTGTTGATATTAATTTAACTGTTTCCACTACTTAATATAACAAAGGGAGTGTTAACCTTACCTGTCCGAAAATGCACGTTGAGATTCAAGTGAGATAGCTTGAGCCTTGCGCTGATTAAAGACTTGTCAGAGATGGTCTGCTATTACTCCTTTCGATTTCAGACGTAAATAATCGAGCAGGCGGAGCAAATCCATATGATTTGTTAACCTCAAACAAGTGTAACTGGGGCTATTTGGTTGTTAACCCATTTGTGGCCAAATTTTTCTGAATGGTTTCATGCATAAAGACCTGATAAAAGTATCCTATGTGAACATGTTCTGCATTTATTTTCCTCAGGATTTTTTTTTCTTCTTAAAAAACGTATTTGAATGTGCCGCGACTATAGTTGCCGGTGGGCACCCCTTCAATGTAAAATTTGAATAGGAGGAGAAAATGTATGCATCTAACTCAAAATAACTGCTTTCAACAGATCAACACCAATCAAAGCTGAAGAACATTCGATGCCAACACAAAAAAAGCGGCATCTAGCTTATAATCTCTTGAATATGAAAACACATCAAACAACAAATTCATTGTCTTAAAGTGGTGGAACAAAGTGCAAAAAAAGTACAAACATTAAGTTGCTCCAGCAGAGCATTGTGAATCAAAATGTTAAATTACAATGTTCATTAGAAAAATTTACATCTATATGTGACCTTGGACCACAAACCCAGTCAGAAGTCGCACGGGTAGGCAACTATCCACTTGTTAAGTCATGACATAAGGAACGCCGTTTCCGGGTCCAAGCCTCGACTGGTTTCACTTGAGAATGCCATCGTTAATATTTTAACGATTTAGCTATAAAAGATGAATCATTGTCTGGACATCTGAAATATTGGTATGGAGTTAAAGATTATAATTATATATTTTTTTGTAGTATACACCACATCGTGTGTGTATATTAGCACCATTTGTTGTTTTCTTGTGGTATGAGATAGAGCGTTAGGACCCGGAAGCGCTGCCGCGTGACGTCAGACTTAACAACATTGTTAAAGGGATAGTTCACCCAAAAATGAAAATTTGATGTTTATCTGCTTACCCCCAGTACATCCCTTGTGAAAAAGAAGTGCACTTAATTGTATTGAAAGTGTACTTTGTGTGTACTTAGTATACTTTTTAAAAAGTGCACTTGCAGATAATACAATATAATTAAAATTAAAGGCCACTTAAGTGTACTTAAATAGAATATACTTTAATGACAATATTTATTATCATGCTTAAGTGCACTTTTTAAAAATGCACTTTGTAATAATGTCAAATTAAGTTGTACTTAAAGAAAGTACACTTTAATGAAAATACTTATTAACACGCTTAAGTGCACTTTTTAAAAATGCCCTTTGTAATAATGTCAAATTAAGTTGTACTTAAAGAAAGTACACTTTAATGAAAATACTTATTAACACGCTTAAGTGCACTTTTTAAAAATGCCCTTTGTAATAATGTCAAATTAAGTTGTACTTAAAGAAAGTACACTTAAATGACAATATTTACTAACACGCTTGAGTGCACTTTTTAAAAATACACTTTGTAATAATGTCTAATTAAGTTGTACTTAAAGAAAGTACACTTTAATGATAATATTTATTATCAAGTGCACTTTTTAAAAATGCACTTTGTAATAATGTCAAATTAAGTTGTACTTAAAGAAAGTACACTTTAATGACAATATTTATTAACATGCTTAAGTGCACTTTTTAAAAATACCCTTTGTAATAATGTCAAATTAAGTTTTACTTAAAGAAAGTACACTTTAATGACAATATTTATTAATATGCTCGAGTGCACTTTTTAAAAATACCCTTTGTAATAATGTCAAATTCAGCTGTACTTAAAGAAAGTAGCCTACACTTAAATGACAATATTTACTAACACACTTGAGTGCACTTTTTAAAAATACATTTTGTAATAATGACTTATTAATTGTACTTAAAGAAAGTACACTTTAATGACAATATTTATTAACACGCTTAAGTGCAGTTTTTAAAAATGCACTTTGTAATAATGACTTATTAAGTTGTACTTAAAGAAAGTACACTTTCATGACAATATTTCTAAACATGCTTAAGAGCACTTTTTAAAAATGCACTTAATTTTTACTTAATTATGACTTTATAGTGTTTTAAATAAGTAAACTTATTCTGATGTATTGACTTATATATTAAAGCACATGAAAAATAATTTATTTTAATTTCAACTTAAGTGTGTTGTCCAAGATGACATTTGTTAATGTATTTTAAATGTGCTTAATCTTTAATAAATACTGTGTGCATTAATACACTTGAAATTTATTTTTCTGAATTTCAATACACTTGCTTATACAGTGTATAATCCTGTACAACTTATTGTTGAAATTTTTATCACCAGCTCCTGCTCTAAACTCGACTAGTGTCAGTTTTCTACATAATATTTGACATAAAATGTTTTTTTTTGTTTTTTTGTTTTTTTTTACGGAGTGCTGTATTTGTGATACTTAATGCAACAGTGCTGTACTTCACATATCTGTATAATACTTTTAATATCATTGTTGTTCTAAGTTGATTAAACATATTTAATTGCAAGCAAAAGTTTAACAGATCTAAAAATTAATTTGAATTCATATTCAGTTAAAATACATGTAATTTTAATCCGACTAAACTATAAAATAATTGAATTTCAGTTAGGTGAATGAGTCAAGTTCTGTAAACTTACAGTCGAACTACAACAATGAATTAGAAAAACGTCAACTTGAACAAATTTAATCATGCACGTATTATAGCCTATAAACTTTTTGTTTAATGCGCATGCGCCAAAATACTACGTCATGACGGCGCACTACTTCACCAGAGTTTGAAAAATGCACCTTCAGCCATCTTTCTGTGATCGCGATGCGCGAGGCAACTCTGCTGATCAAAGAAGAAAACAAAGGAGCGCACGTTTGGATGACTACAGATGAGACGTTATGTACTACAAATAAAGAAGCAAGTAAGTATCTTGATATATGCTCTCTTTATTTTTATTTTTTCACCGGAACATAGCAGTTCTTATGAGTGTAACTTATTTAGTTTAATCGCAATATGGAGGTGAATTAATCATGTTTCCTGTAATTTATTTATGATTGCATTATAATAATTTCTTATACAATATGAACGTGGTCGCGTGTGTGGGCGTGTTCAAAGAATTTGGCTGCTGAAAATATATTTTAATTGAACTCTGACTTTTTAAATCATTTTAAATGACTTTAAGTTAAATTTGCAGAACTATATTCAAAGATCTGATCTTGTAACATTTAAAGACAATTATATACATTTAATCGCTATTATAACCACCAGTAATGCTTATAATCTGTTTTTCTTTTTGCATTTGAAAAGTTAGTTGTTCAATTACTGTTTGTGTTTGTAATATGTAATATTTTTGTGCTTATCTGTTGTTTTATATATTCATTTTGTAGGATCAGTACAGATTTGTTATTGGAGATACAGTGCAAGCTGTGTTGAATCAAAGACCCGTATTGATGAGGTGATGTTCCATGTTTTTCCATTAATTCAGCCACCCTGATCACACACTACAAGTTAAACACTGCCATCAACTGTCCTTATAGCTTTTAAATGCTTTGAATCTTTTCTGTTTGCAAGTAATAAATTCTCACCTGTGCACTTACAAATCCCCATCTAATCATTATATATTTATATTTATATATAATGATATTATATAATTATTTTCAAAGCAAAACCCCTCAATTTGCTTGGGCCTTGGATTATTTATCTATATTTGTGTAATTGATAAAGTTATGTTTAATTCCTTGTAAAGTAGGAATAAAAATGTTTATAAAAATGTTCTCTATTTTGAAAGGCCAGTGTCAGTGAAGATGGTGTGGTCACTGGAATCCTGGTGTTTGTGGGAAATGTGAAGGAGCTTCTCCCAGGATTCTACAACAGTGTTGTCCTGATGACTGAGGTAATTCATCTTGGGTGATGCAGTTGCGGTCAAAAGTTTACTTACACCTTGCAGAATGAACTGCTTCATCAGGGAAGTACTAAATAAAGAAACAAATACAATGCTAATTTGTATGATTTGTTTGTTTTATAATAAAGTTATGATTATGTAAACTTTAGAATTACATAATCATATTTCTACTCTAAATTGTTTTTTGAAATATAAACATTTAAATTGTAGCTGTCATAAATTATGTATTCAAACATTAAATACATAAATTAATTATAAAAAAAATATTTTAAATAAAATTATAATGAACATGTAACGTGGTGCATATAATTAGCAGAATGCTCCTCTCTATAGCTGACTAATGAGTTTATGCTGAATATGATTTTTCTGAAGTAAATGTGATGTTACGTGACATTGTTTGCAAGCTGTTTCATTGACGTCTTTCCGCACGTTGAAACACTGATTGAGCGATTAAATGTGACATGTTATGGATCAGTTGTACTGTATCTTGTAACATACCTTCAGATGTTCATTCATATTTATTTCACACTGTAACTGGTATTAAAGTGGAGGAAATTATCAGTACACAGTAAACATCTTGGCCACAGGCTTCAATCACTATCAGCAACTCTTTGCCTTTAGGGAATACCAAATGGGTCTAGGAGGGTGGTGGAAAATGTCTTTTTTTTATTTTTTATTATTTTCAAACCTACAAAGGTGTATATAAACTTTGGAGTTCTGTATATCTATATCTATATCTATTGATTTCATTCGATTGAACCAATTATAATAATGGACTGACTCTTACTACTTTTTTGTTTTTTTTTCCTGCAGGTATTTATTTTTTTTACTTTCTTGCCTCTTTGGAACATGTTCATTTACGCATACTGTGTAGAGATGGTGCGCAGCTTCATGGACATTTGAGGTTTTCTGCCGATGAAGAGCTTCTGGGACATTGACATAAACAGCACTTTTTCATACAACTTAAAAAAAGGTGGTGACAGACAATTTTGGTTTTCTTGTTTTTGTGCCTTTGGAATTCATTGTTTTTTTGTTTGTTTTGTTTTTTCTTTTCAAAATTACATTCACTGTAATGCTGGAGTAAGATTTTAGAAGAAACCTTTTTGTCCTGTTTAATGTTTGTGCTAGTAAGGGTTGCAGAGCTTATAAGTAACAAGGTTTACAAAAGGTAACACTTTACAAAAGGTCTCGCTTGTTAACATCAATTAATATATTAGACAACATTATCTAACTATGTGCATTGACTTTTTTTTACAGTATTTATCAATATTTGTTAACATTAGGCAATAAAAAATATATTTTTTTCAAGTTAATAAAATGTATAGTTATTGTTCATGTTAGTTTACAGTGCATTATCTATTAACATATGCAACTTTTGATTTTAATAATGCATACGTAATATTAACTAGGATTTATAAATGCTTAAAGTATTTTTCATTCATAGTTCATGTTAACTAAAGTAGTTAACTAATAGAAAATTTTTGTACAGTGTTACCCAAAGTTTTGAATCTTTTCTTTTCTTTACATTTTGTTTGTATTAATTCATGGGTGTTATCTTATTTATCATCTTATACAGAATGATTTTATCTGAAAATGTAAAAATGCAGAAAGATTGTGATGGTAGGTTTAGGTACCTTTGTATGTGATGGAGAAAATTATATTGCATATAAGCCTCACTGTCCTCCAGACTCTTTCTAAATGAGAGTTAAAGTGTTGTAATTGTTTGTGATTGTGTATAGTGTTTCTTGGGTTTTTCTTGTGCATCAACAAAAAGGTTTTTGTGCATTTGTTTTAGAGATTATTTTGTCAGTAAATGTAGAGGGTTTCAATTTGCATTTGTGTTGATTGTAATATTTTGAAATATACTAAATTGTAACTTCATTATTATATGTACAAATAATGTAATTACAAATGTATTAAATTATATAACAGTGTACATGTAAATTACATTAAAGTATATTTAAGTTCACATTAATTGCTTGTCAGTACATTAGGAAGTATACTTTTACCATATTTTAAAGTATATAAAAAATTGTATTAAAGTCCTACTTAAGTGCTTTAAAAAAATCACTCAGAAGTTCAACTTATTGCATTTAATATGAACTTAATCTGTGATATATTTGAAATTAATTACAAATAGAATGCACTTAAGCGGATGAAACATTACATTTAATTCACACTTAAGTGTATTGATAACTGATATTAAAATATATTTTAGTTCACATTAATTGCTTGTTAGTGCATTGGGCAGTGCACTTCAACTATATTTTAAAGGTACTAGAAGCAATTACGAAGGTTGTCATAAAGTTGTATTAAAGTACCACTTAAGTTGTTCAAAAAAATCACTCTTAAGTTCAACTTATTGCATTTAATATGAACTTAATCTGTGATATATTTGAAATTAATTACAGATAGAATACACTTAAGCGATGAAAACATTACATTTAATTCACACTTAAGTGTGTTCTTTTAAAGTATATTATTTTTGCAATAAGTACACTTTATAAAAGTATACTAAAGTGCACTTTTTTTTCACAAGGGATCCAAGATGTAGGTGAATTTGTTTCTTCAGTCGAACGCAAATTATGATTTTTAACTGCAACCGCTGCCGTCTGTCAGTCAAATAATAGCAGTGGATGGGAACTTCTACTGTAACAGTAAATAAAACTTGCTTAGACAAATCCAAATTAAACCCTGCGGCTCGTGACGACACATTGATGTCCTAAGACACGAAACGATCGGTTTGTGTGAGAAAACGAACAGTATTTATATCATTTTTTACCTCTAATACACCACTATGTCCAACTTCGTTCAGCATCCTGTTAGTGAGGTCAAAAAACCCGCTCTGCTGACGGAAGTGATGTCTCGCCCATATACTTCAATGAGCGCGAGACATCACTTCCGTTGTCAGAGCGCGATCAGACCTCACTAACCGGAAGCTGAACGGAGTTGGACATAGTGGTGTATTAGAGGTAAAAAATGATATAAATACTGTTCGGTTTCTTGCACAAACCGATCGTTTCGTGTCTTAGGACATCAATGTGTCGTCACGAGCCGCAGGGTTTAATTAGGATTTGTCTATGGAAGTTTTTTCGACTCTTATTGTTCAAGTTCCCAATCACTCCTATTATTTGACTGACAGACGGCAGCGGTTGCAGTTAAAAATCATAATTTGCGTTCGACTGAAGAAAAAAAGTCACCTACATGTTGGATGCCCTGGGGGTAAGCAGATAAACATCAAATTTTCATTTTTGGGTGAACTATCCCTTTAAGGACTTCATTTGGACACATTGGACACATCTCAATATTTTGATTTTTTTTTTTTTTGTGCACCTTCAGATTCCAGATTTTCAAATAGTTGTAGCTCGGCCAAATGTCCTATTCTAACAAACACTTTTTTTTTCTTTTTTTTTTTGGAATATTGGTTTAGAAACAACATTTTATTGGTGACACAGTTGTTTTGCGTGATGGTCAATTACTTTCTCATGGAGAATTTCCAGATAAATTCAAACTTCCTATATCTGCAAAGGATTATGCAGTGGTTTTTGATACTATACTTTCTGGTCTCCTTCAGTTGTTGTGAGGTGCTAATGTTGTAGATTTGGATGCAATATTGATTTTAATTCAAGGTTAGATGGTATAAATATTGTTGATAAATTGTTGATGCAATAATAATTTTCTTAGACAGATTTGTCATTCACTTAGGATACCCCCAGCTAAAAGCTTTTGGAATTCACGATGCCGGGACATTCAGTGGGGTGGGAGAAGGATTTTTTAGTTTCCAGGAGATATTGTGTCAACAATAAGATTATGTCAATATGTCTGATTACTCTTGTTTTAGGTATCTTTTCCTTCTCTCTTTCATCCTTCATTGGTCTCAGCTGTTTCCCCTTACCTCTGACGCGCACGCACCTGTTCTGTGTCTTCGCGCTGATTGCGCGCCTTATTTCTCCCTGTTCTTTATCCGGGAATTGATGTTTATGAGTATCACTTGCTCCTCGTAATCTCGCTAAACCTTATTCGTGTGTGTCTTAGCAGTCTGTTTACTGAGTCTGAGTTCCAGTCCCGGTCGCAGCCCAGACGCCCGAACTGGATTCCTGCTGTCGCTCTGCTGAACTGTGAGCCTGTTGTCTGGCGTACGTTGCTATCTGCCAGTATGGAATATTACCTTCTGCTCGCGCTTCACTCCAGTGGGACTACAGTCGCGGACCTGTGACTCGGGAGATCGCTGTTTATTCTATTAATCACCAGCTGCAACGTGCCCGCATCTGTTTGTTTTTGGGAACTCCAATAAGTCATTTTCAAACTCCTTTCGCCTCTGGGTCTTCCAGGCTCCCCTGACAGATTAATGAGGTTTCGTTTAAAATCATTCATTGTAGCTACTTACCCAGTGTATCAGGTTATAAAAAGATTTAAGAAATATATTGATTTGAAATGTATAGGCTAAATGTTTTGTAACTTGTATGATGAGACTTTTTGTGTGTGTGTATTTGCACTAAATTGCTCTGGTGTGATTTTGAGGTTTTTTTAAGGAGATCTCTTGAACTGACATTAATCTAGAGGACTTTTTTTTTTAAAATATATAATAAGCCTTTTGTAAAAATGAGTGGCTGGTATCTTGTAGCGGTTTTACTCTGGTTGTGTTTTGTTGCTCTCAAAGAAGACAATAGGGATGGAGCAGGTCTCAGGGTGATTTATTCTGAAGAAAGAGGTCTGCAGAAATACACAGAGCACAATTAATGTTTTTTGGGATACACGTCTCTCCCCTTCAGTGGTCCATACAGCATGGAAAAAGCTAGTAAGCAAAACCAATCTCGGTAAAATATTCAAAATACAATTCACTGCGTTACATTTCATGACATCACCGTCTTACATTACACTTAAACATTATTTATCTCATGAAATTAATCGATGATATTGTTTACACTTAGAGAAATTTCTTTACCAGCACTCTTGTTTGAAGAGCGAAAGAAAGCACAACCGACCTCGTCAATAGAAAATGTGCTTCTAAAGATGGCGCTGTTCACACATCGCACGAGGTATTGTGTGCGTCACCATTATGTGCCCCATAAAATATTCTGCATTAACGGTTCCTACTAGAATTAATTATGCATGTTATGCCTCATAACTCTGAACACAAACATGAGAATATAAGAAAATAAGTTTTGATGAAGTTCATTAACATTATTCTTTATATATATGTGACTGTGTGTGTGTTGGATGGAATAAATTCACTCGGAGAACAGGTGGATGGTCACTCAGGGTTGCTTTACTGTATCTGTGACACGAGAAAACTGGGAAAACAGGACCAAATGGCTTATCAGCAAACAGCATATAGCACATCGATGTCGCATTTAACGTCAGCAGGACGAGCTACGAGACTCTGATTATATACACATTTTAACTCACAGTGATCGTGAACATATAGTGGAAGAAATTCTAAATAAAGCATACATCCATAAAAATAAAATATAAATCACGAATACAGACAATTCACATTAATACAGTGAAAATATGAACTCAAGTAACCATCATTTTACATATTTTACATAAATGAAATAAGGAAAGAAGAACGCAGCCCTTAGATGGCGCAGTTACACAGCAGAGAGCACGTGCGAGACGATACAGCACATGTGCTAAAAGCTAACATTCAGCTGAGGCTACTATTTTAACATAGAACATGACAAAACTCGATAAAACACATACCTGGGAAAACAGGACCAAATGGCTTATCAGCATACAGCATATAGCACATCGATGTCGCATTTAACGTCTTAAATGAAATAAACAGAAGTTTGGAGATTACAATCAGGCCAGTTAACACACTGTTCATCGTATAGTCACAAATAATACATATTTGACTCGAACAACACAACCAGGACTTAACAGACAAAATGAGTAACCCTCTGTGTGGTTCATAGTTCAAACTTGGGCTTGAAAATTATCCAGACTTAATTAAGACGGAGCAAACATTTATGCGACTTACCAGCAGGACGAGCTATGAGATTCTGATTATAGAGCTCCGCCCCGCAATATCATGTGCACTAACGCAAGTGACGTCACAGCCAATGGCGAGTTTCCCAATTTATGCTGAATTTAACTAACATTATTTTTAAACACCGTTACATATATATATATATATATATATATATATATATATATATATATATATATATATTGTAATATTTGAACCAGCTACACTCTTATGTGAATTTGCCGGTTGATAACATCCACGGAGGGTCCGGTAAGAGACTTTCTGACAAATGTTCAGGTATGCGGGAATAATTCCTTTTTTGTCACCACATTTATTGGCTGGTTTGCATGTATGTGTGTGGTTTTCTACAAGATAGGCTATATATTTTTCTTATATCTTTAAGTACAAATAACAATAACAAATTACAGTGGTCACAATAAATATAATCCCAGATAGCAAACTGACTCCGCAATGGATCCACCCTAGATGTAGCTATCACAAGCTCCGGAAAGGAGTCCACTTGCACAGCGCAGCGGATCCAGAACAGATAAGGATTGTGGATCCAGATCAGATCCGGGGCAGACCCGCTATAACGGCTCTTGAATTTTTTCTCCGTGACTAGAAAAAAACACACTTCAACTTATGCCTTTGATTGCTTCATTTTTAATGTCTTTTTCTTCACAGACAGTCGACATCATCCATCAAATGAACACCGTGAAAAAACTGAAAATAAGTAAAAATTACAATCAAATTTGTAAAGTGAATTTTGCCATGACGTCGTTCGATTAAGCCCATAGCTTATTAAACATCCCAGACAGCAACATAGTGTGGCCCAGATCCGGCCCACATCTGGTACATGTGGATTACACACGGACCAAATGCGTGCCGGATCTGGGCCAACACTATGTTGCTGTCAGGGATACACAGCTATCTTAACCCTTTCGAGCGTGAGTTTAAAATATTCTAACTGTCCCCCCAGAGTGAGTTTTTTTAAGGCGACCGTTATTTTAGAACGTTTGCCTTTAATGTTTTCATGGCGACGCGTCTTGCGTGTCACCAGCGCTGAACGCAGCAACAATAACACTGTATGATGGATTGCTATTATTTAGTTTTTCCTTTTATATTTAAAATATTCACAAAATTGCTTACCATGTCATCAACTATATGATATTCCGATTCTCAAATATGTGTAAGTGAGTGTGCTTTGTCGTTTTAAAACCTTTATAAATGATCTTTATCTTGATCTATAACGCGAGATGGGCGCCGCCATCTTAGTTTGCGCTGCAGTTCACAGAGTCCTGTCAGTCGGATTTACAGCAGGTGAATTCATCAATTTCTCCCGAAATATATGCAAGTAAGTGGCTGGTGAACTGGAAGAATAATAGAGTAAACTTTATAGTTACTTAGGCCCATTATGTGCGTCTGATATGAATAAATGTCGGAAAATTATATTTGTTATTGCTGCTTCCACTGATGTCGGACATCAGTGTGTATTTTATAAAACTCTTAATGTATTGTTTTAATGGTGCTTATGCATATTTAAATGCCTGAAACCTTAAAAGAAACATTATGTGGCTGAAAATGCTGCATAGCTGTGATATATGACAAGAGCTGCGCGCGTCCGTCTCGCAGCCAGAGCGCGAAAGCACAGTTTGAATCTGGCAGTTATGTGACGTCGCTGAACGTTCGAAATCCCCAAGCGGCAACCTCCCCCTTTCTCTCGTGAAGCCAATACGGAAGTAACTTAAACTGCGATTCATCGACTGGCCGCTAGGGACAGGCTCCAAAAGAGAGCAGAATCTCATAGAGTCCCATGTTAAATTGGCCAAGTTTATAGCAGAAAAAAACATGTTTACAAGTTGGTTCAAATTGTGGTTTTGGTCTATACTGCTATTTTTGCCCTTCATGACAACTCTGAGGGGGGTGAATTTTTTTATAACTTATCCGTTTAAATTATATTAAGCCTTGAAGTTCTGCATAATTAAGGGCGTGGTCACTTGAGTGACAGGTAGATTGCGCTGCTGTCTGTGAGCCGTCCTTACCTCAGCTGCCGCTGAATTGGGCATCTCAGCCGTTTTTGTGCTTTTTTTCTCGATTATTTTATACAATTATAAAATATGGCTTGCTGCATAATATTCGAGACTGATGTGTGTCTGTGTAGATGTGCATGCATGGGGAAGAGACACAGAACACACGTTGTTGGATCGTGGCATTGGCTGAAAGTTTTGATTGTGAGATTTACTACAATGACAATGGCAGGAGGATATACAACTCTGACAGCACTGCTTGGATATTATAACTAAAACTGCTGCACTATTTTGAAAAAAGTATACTTTGGACACAGGCACATTTGTTTGTTAGATACGATCGTATACAGTTTTACAACATATAGGCTGCTCAGATTGCATCCTTTCTTGAAGAACGATGACAGAGAGCAGATCATTCAGAAGAAATGTGAAATGTTTTTTTGTTTTGCAATGGACACTCATATTTTACCCAAGTGCCACAGATTGGATTCATCTCGCGATCTCTATTTCATTATAAAGGTACGAAGTCCCATTTGATTTTCCATGTTGTTATTTGCACACCCAACACTACTGGTGTTGGAGCATCTATATCTTAAAGAAACACCGTAGATTGACAGTAAACCTTTAGAACGTTCTGATGATAAAACTTATCTTCATTAATATTTTAGATCGTATCTTAGATAGATAGATAGATAGCTCCTTTGCTTGCTAACATGGTCACGTCGAGCTAGGCGGGCGTGGTTTCAGCAACCGTCACATCAGCTCAAACCACCTCCCCGCCTCTCTGCCCATTTTCAGTTATCCGGGAGTGACGTGCGGTGACGCGCAGCTAAGATGGCAGCGGCCTCATTTTTGCTTCAAAACTGCTGTTCAGAACTCTATGGGTGACGTCACGGACGCTACGTCCATATTTTTTTACAGTCTATGGAAATCCCATATGTGGTACCGTACGCCCAGGGGCACTGAAATAAAAATCCCATATGTGGGACCGTACCGCTCAAAGGGTTAAAGCAGAACTAACCTTTTACCTTCATAAATAGTTTTCGATGGTTAATAAAAAAATACTTCATAAAAAGTCCTTACGATGGTTAATTGACTTGTAGTGGTGTGTTTGAGGCGTGCACTAATCCCCTCTGGCACGTCTACGCCAGAATACAGCACTTAAGATGCAGCGACCCGAAACTTCTTCTTCTTCTTCTTCTTTCGGGTTTTATGGCGGTTGGCAACTAATCTCAAAGGTGCATTACCGCCACCTACTAGACTGGAGTTTGGGCATTAGAATGACATCAAAGGAGAGGTGAAGAAAATTAAATAAGTAAATAAATAGAAATAAAAAACTTATATAAAACCTTTACAAAAGAAAATTCCTTCCTATTAAATTCTTTCACTTAATCCAGTGTTTTTCAAAAACAAAATTAATAAATTGTGTATATTCCCAGATGATTTCCCTAATAAATGCTCAAGTGTCATGCTTTGTTCATCCATCTGTGCCTTTAATTCTGCCCGATCTTCTTCATATTTTTTGCAGTCTAACAGTATATGCTTCACTGTCTCTTGCACATTACACTCAGTGCATAATCCAGTGGGATGTTTTCCTATTCTGTGCAGTGTTGTATTTAAACCAGTGTGACCCATTCTAAGACGTGAGACTAACATCTCTTCCCTAGGGCTTCTGCCCTTCCTCATACTTGTGATTACTTGATTTTGTATGCTGTATAGATGACGTCCTGTATCCGCTGTGTTCCAATATTCTTGCCATATATCAAGTGAATGTTGCTTTATGATGGTTTTGACCTCTGCTCTACTTATTGGTACTTGCACATCTACTGTTTCATGCTTTATAGAATTTTTTGCTAGCATATCCACAACTTCATTTCCTTCCACCCCCACATGGGCAGGAACCCAAAGGAAGGAGACACCCACTCCCTTATTATGAAGTGTGAGAAGCAAGTGAAGTATTTGATAAATGAGATCTTGTCTACATGACGCTCTCCCAGATTGAATGCTTAATAATGCTGATAAACTGTCTGAGGCTATAATAACACCTTGACTCTGATGATTTTTCCCCACCCACTCTAATGCCAGTAAAATTGCTATCAACTCCACACTATAAACTGACAGATAATCTGTAGTCCTCTTTTTAACTACTACTTCATACCGAGGAATAAAAAATGCTACACCAGTACGGCCTGTTTCCGGCTGCTTTGATCCATCCGTAAAAATGAATAATTCCTCTTGATACTGCTCTACATAGTTTTGAACTATTATCCACTGCGGCATTATTTTTGAGTTTTCTTTTAGTATTTGTTGTAAACTAACATTTACAGATGGTTTTATACAATTTCCAGGGTGGTATTGTTGATATTGCCACAGTGGGTCCTATTTGTAACTGATTGAGACCTGCATTTTGAGCCTTAGCATCCCCCACCCATCCGAAACTGTAAAAATTGCTTTTATTATGCTCTGCACATTCTTGCAAGACAGTTTTTGTGGGGTGCTCCATACTATGTCCTTGTAAATTAGTCCAATATGCCAACATGATCTTGACCCTCCTAATACGTAGCGGCATCTCTCCTGCTTCCACCTGTAAAGCGGTTACTGGTGATGTTTTAAATGCCCTGGTACAAATCCGAAGTGCCTGTGCCTGCTCCACATCAAGCTTTTTAAGGTTAGATTCCGATGCTGACATATACGCTAAGGAACCATAATCAGAGGCAGTTCTCATGAGAGCCTGATAGATGTTTATTAGCGAAGCTCTACTCGCTCCCCAGTCTCGCCCTGATAGACATCTCAACACGTTGTTGATCTTCTTACATTTATTTCTGACCTTATCAATATGCTGACACCAAGTCATCCTCTCATCAAAGAGAACTCCTAGAAACCTCACCACCTTAACCTGTTCTAAATCCTGTCCATACAATTTCAGTGGCACTACTTTGTGGCGCTTAGAGAAGCATATAACTTGTGTTTTTGGAATTGAGAGTTTAAATCCCCATTTAGAAGTCCATTGTTCAACTTTCTCTATTGCATTTTGCATTTTCTTTCTAAGATATTCTACATTTCGACCCCTAACCCAGAGTGCTCCATCGTCTGCATAAAGTGACTTACCTATATTTCCACTTACCTGATCAAAAATGTCATTTATCATAATATTAAACAGTATGGGGCTGCAAACACTACCTTGTGGGGTACCATTTTCCACTATATGCCTACTTGAATACTCTGTACCAACCTTAACTTCTATTGTTCTTCTATCCAGGAAATCTAATACCCAACCAAATAATTTACCTTTTATTCCTAATTTGACAAGTTTTATAAGAAGTCCGTCCTTCCACAGCATATCATATGCTTTTTCGACGTCAAAAAACACAGCAATTACACTTTCCTTATTAGTTTGTGCTTTCCTAACTTCTGCTTCTAAGCACAAAACAGAATCCATTGTTCCCCTACCCTTACGAAATCCAGACTGATATGCTGAAAAAAGACCCTTACTTTCCATATAGTAACTTAACCTATCTGTTACCATCTTTTCCATGACTTTCCCTAATTGTGATGTTAACGCTATAGGTCTATAAATTGACGGGTCTAAAGCATTCTTACCAGGTTTGAGTATTGGGACTATCACTGCCTGTTTCCATTCAAGTGGGATTCTACCTTCATTCCATATCATATTGATCAGCCTTAATACTACCTCCAGTGATGCATCGCTCATATGCCCTAGCATGCTATAACATATAGCATCTTTCCCTGGTGTTGTTTGTCGCGCATTTAGGATAGCCCTTTTTAATTCAAACATAGTAAAAGGCAGATCCATATCTCCTCCTGGTGCAAATCTACTGTCTTTCATTCCAGGGTTTTCCAACAATGTCTGATTCCTATGCTAGTTATCTATTGTGGATAAATTTCCAGAACTGTGGATTTTCACAAAAGTTTCTACCAAAAGCTCTGCTTTTTCTGCATTACTAACTGCATTCTTATTATTGCTACATAACACTGGCATTTCGACCTTTCTACCTAATCCACTCATTCTTCTGATTGTTCCCCATATGTCAGACAACTGAGTTTCACTTCCAATTTTATTGCAATACTGTCTCCAATACACACGTTTGACTGACCTAATCGTTTTCCTAACCATCGCTTGTGCCCTTTTGTAGCAAATTAAAGTTTCCAGTGTGTGATGAGCTTTAAGCTGCCTAAATGCTTTATTCCTTCTTTTAACTGCTATTCTACAGCTCTCATCCCACCACGGCACCCTTTTTCCCTGTTTATTTCCTGTACTTTTTGGAATTGTTTCTTCTGCTGTTTGTATAATGGTTGCAACTACTACACTATTCATTTCCTCCACATCTGTTATATCTCTACTCAGTATTTCCACACATTTACTCTCACTAATTTCTTGAAATGTCTGCCAGTCAGCTTTATCTAATTTCCACCTTGGTATTTTCACTTCCTCATCCTGGTGTACCTCTATGCCAATCCTAGTTATTATTGGGTAGTGATCACTACCCACTGTTGACCTACCTTTTACCTCCCATGCACTAATTCCTGCAATTTCAATTGATACTAGTGTTAGATCAATAGCACTTTCTGTATTACTTGTACTATTATACCGTGTGCCCTTTCCATCATTAATACACACCAACTCCTTATTATCTATAAATTTCTCTACTTCTAATCCATTTATATCTGTGTTTTTACTTCCCCACAATGTACTGTGTGCATTAAAATCTCCACATATCATTATTTTTCCCTGCATTGATCCACAAACTAATTCCAACATATCAGTACTTAATTTACTGCAAGGGTTGTAAAAATTGACTATTTTTATACTGTTTTGCCCTGACCATACTTCAACTACAACAGATTCATGTTTTTTTCCTTTACTAATAACTTTATATCTTACCCCACTTTTAACAAAAGTTGCTACACCTCCACCTTTTCCTGTTTCTCTATCTCTTCTAATTGAAGTATATCTGTACAAAACAAAGTCCAATTGTGGTTTTAACCATGTTTCTTGCACACATATTACATGAGGTCTATCTGCTAAATCTAAGACAAAATTCTTGAATTCCTGTCCATTTGCTATAAGGCTTCTGGAGTTCCATTGCAATATAGTTAATATCATAAAGAGCCACCAACCCATGTCTGCGAGTTTGTACTTCCTACCACTATCATTTCTTCCACTACCTCACAGCTAAGCCCTTTTATTCCTAGATATTTTTCCGCTGATTTAACTATTATTTTGATCTTTTCTGTCTTCCTGTCTGTCTGTGCTGAGCAGTTTATCACCTCAACCATAAACAACACAAATTCATTTTTGCCCATAACTAACAAATCCTCCTTTGCCTCAATTGTCTCACACTTCCCACAAGACCCACTTTTATTTTCTTTGAGATCTGGTTTATAGGCTTCCTTTTCCTTAGACACTTTCTTTACAGCTTCTGCGTAAGTTATTCCTTGCAGCGATCTCACTCGCTGCACTTCCATTGCCCTCTTGCTAGCTTCACATCCACGGTAGACTGAACTGTGCTCCCCTCCACAATTACAGCATTTTACCTTTACTCCTTCTCCACATTTCCCATACTCATGCTCGCCTGAACACCTACCGCATCTTTGTTTACCCTTACATACTGCTGCTACATGGCCATATCTTTGGCACTTAAAACATCTCAGTGGGGGAGGGATGTATGGCCTGACCTCATAGCTCATGTAGCCTATATATAACTTACTTGGAAGTTTTGCTTCATCAAACTTAATCATCACAGACAGGCTATTGCACTTCTCCCCATTTCTGGTTGTTCTAAGGCGTTTAACCTCCAGCACTTTTGCCCCTGTTACATTGTCTCTGATTTGGTCTTCTGTGACATTTAACGGTATTCCTGTGATAACCCCTCGAATCAATGCCTTGTTTCCAGTCAAGATGCACTTTATTCTCTTGCCATCTATTTTGTTCAGTTCTATAGCTTTTTCTTGTTGCTTTTTATTCCTACAAAAAATCAGCAGCGCTCCACTTCTTAATACTTTTGCATTTTTAACCTCGCCTAACACTTTGTTTATCGACTTTGTTAACTGAATCGGATTCCACTCACCAAACGATGACCCCTCCTGAGATAGTTTCATGATCACTTTGTATTCTTCCTCTTGTTTATTTGCTATTGTCACACTTTGTTCACTATCTGTTTCATCTATATTAGATGCTACTTTCTCCTTTTTTTTTCCGTTTTCTTGACCGCATTACATTCCAAACACTCCTATCTCTCCCGCCTTCTTCTTCAAATCCCATCTCACTTCCTGTCCCCTCACTTCCTTCCGCCATCTCCTGCCCAGTCACAGTCTAGCTGTTGCCACCAGCGACCCGAAACAATCTCGCCTCATGTTCATGTTCACGTTCACGAGAGAGTGACAAAATGCTTTGCGGTAATTCAAAAACAATGTAGCCTATATATTATGACTTTATAACACAATTTCGAAAATTACCCACCTCCATCGAGATTTCTTGTACTGTATTTGCAAAACTACTGCGCTGGTGAGCGTTGTAGTCGGTGTAGTCCAGAGCTGCGTTTGGAGTATTTACGACAGTGTGATTCACTGAAAAAACCTGTAGGGGAGCTTCGCAAATCTTACCGAGTTCCGCTTTAAATTATGCACAAAATACAAGCAAACATACCGTGTGCTTTCCAATAAGGATTCAGGAGACATTATGAGACGACATCTTATCAAATTCTCAATCTTTGTGTCCGATCAGATCACTTCTCAATTCGTGTCATTGCCTCATGTTTTCCGTTGCTCACTCAGCAAAAAAAATCACATGACCAGTATATCTAACGCTAGTCATTTACTCCACTAGATGTCACTATTGCTAGCTATCATGCAAATAAAATATACAATACACAAACAAGTATTCAATTATTTATATTTATAACAACATTTATAACAAAAATAAACTTTCAAGTGACCAAAATATTCAGTGAAAATATGCTCTTTATCTGCGACAGCTACACCCGCCCCGTGTCCGCCGCTACAGTAGTTCATCCGCCGCGGATCCGATCTGGACCCGTTAATTAAGTGGTTCATTTGGTCTGGATACCTTTCAGATCACTCTCGAAATAGTATTCTGGCCAAAACTGGCTAAAGAAATATTTAAAATCTAATGGAGCAATATCAGATAGACTGGATTGCTCTATAAAAGCTTGAATATTTAATGTTTGCCTTTATTAATATTAATAAAATATGATGAAATCATTCAAAACTTTTTAGTCTGTAAATATATTTACAGTATGTAATTACTATTACTATTTTTATAGTTTTATTATTTATGTACATTAATGGGCATTGAAAGGAATTACAGAAAATGAAATGCAACCATAAATTGTACCAAAAACATTTATTTAATGAAAAATAACACTTGAGTAAATATTCGAGCAACATTTTTTTATTAATGTTGTAAACAGTTGTACAACTTAATTTTTTTTTTTTTTTTTTTTTTTTTTTTGTAGAAACTGGATTTTTTTTAAAAAAGATTCTTTGAATAGAAACAAAAATATATTCTTTGAATAGAAATAAAAACAATGAAAACATTTATTTAAAAATAGTAACCTTGTACCTTCTTTATTTTATTGTAACTGTTGCTATTTTAAAACAATTTCAAAACACTGAAGTTAACATTGGCTACGTTTACATGCACCCAAATAATCCATCTCAATCGGATTGAAAAACGTTCATGGAAAAACCTTAATCGAGCTGAATAAAATTTCGATCGGATTGGAGGGGTGGTTTTATTGCTTTTCTAATCCGATCAAACAGCAAAAAATAAATAAATAAATAACCATGTAAACGCTTGAATCCCAATACTTTCTCAATCGTATTCAGAAGTCTCTGGGCCGACCGATTGTGGTGGGCCGGTCTGAGCAAAAATGCCAGAGCCATTTTTTGACCCAGTTCAGCCCTGCTCTGGGGCACATGGAAGTGCAATGCTGCACGCATTACAATTTAACGTTCACGCGTCTTTAGTTGTAAAGATGCCAACAGGCAGTGGCGTATGTATCCCTTTGTCACAATATTGGAAATCTTTCGTTTTAAGACAAGAAGGGGAGCCAGTGGATATCACACAAGAAGCAACGTCCAAACTTTGCGCAAGAGTTGAAAAAGTGTCAAACTCGGTCAGTATTCACCACAAAAAGTGAAAGTAAAAAGTGAAGGAGCTGTCTGAGGCTGCATTGACTGAGCATACCCACTGCGCAATGTGATGACGGGGTGACTTTTTTCATGTAATTTTTGGACGTCCACATTCGGTCCATTGAAGGGGTTGTTTTGTAACGCCAGGCGACGTCTTTTTTCGACGTCTTCCGCACGTCTAATGTTGACATCCGTGTGACCTCAGTGTAAGGGCTATTTATAGTCCAAATGTGGTTGTTTTTGGACGTCGTTTTTATAACTTTTATAACTGTGGTCCTATGTTTCAAGAGGGCGGAGGACATGTTTTCTGTGCCAGTTAATTTTCCTGTAGCTTTGAAAATTAAAGCTACCGGAAAATTAACTGGCACAACATGTTCTCCACCCTCTGGAAACATGGGACTACATACAACACTACAGTTAAACAAATACAAATAAATCACAATTCAATATCACCATTTTCATCTTTATTCAAAAATAAATGCAGCGATTCCGGCTGAAAAGCTGTGCCGTCATTTTGCAATGGTTGAACACCCGCGCGAAATGCCTGTTGTGTTGCCTCAGCCAATCAGAGTGGTGTTTACTGGTTGGGTTATGATGATGTGCTGCCTCGACCAATCAGAGTGATGTTGACTGGTTTTGTCTCTTTGGCTGAAATCCAAAGCCCTTGATTGAGAGTTGTCCTCGCCTGTCCTTTAGCTGCTGTTAGTTCTTTTTAAATTAGAAATAAGGAGGATAGGCCTAATATATGCTACCATGAAATTATTTTCTGAACTATAATTTCCCACAAATTGCATTTCCAAATAAATAAACAGATACATGCAAAAATACATATGCATAAAGAAATAACTTGATTAGGCTACTTTAAATAAACCAGTTAAGTACTTTCACTTAAATGGCAATTAATAGGTAATTTGCATTGTCATTTAAGTAAAATTATTGAACTTAAATATACAAGATTGATAAAAATGATCTTTCTAGAAGAAAATTTCAGATGGCACTTAGAGGCTTTTGCATCTGAACTCTTCATGTATTAATCATGTTGATAGGCCCTATAAAACAAATATTACATATAATCATGTCAATTTCCTGCATCTGTTATAGACGTCCAAATGACGTCCGAAAAAATTACCCCGTTCAAATGTCAAATGTTGAATGTCAAATGACGTCAAGGTTGGGTCATGGTTGGACGTCCAAACAGTGGACCTAGTTTGGACGACGAATAGATGTTCAGAAATGGTCATGGACCGACGGAACTAATATGATCTGCACGTCTATCCGACGTCCAGTGTTTAGTGGGTATTCTCAGAGACGAATTTCAACATAAAATGCTGATAACGGTAGCCTATGTAACTGTCTAAATTTATTCCATTATTTCTCTTGTGGCCGTACATATAGGCTAGAAACAAATAAGAATAACAGTATTTCGTGTTAAATAGTTTTTTTTTTTTTTTTTAAATAGGTGCTTGAAGTAAGCTGCGCTTAATTTTCATTGACACTCTTAATAATTTTAATTATAGGCCTATAATTCATTGTATAAGACCTAAAAAAAAGTTTAAATCATTTTCAATGATAGCTATGTTATGGTATGCTGGTGTAGAGAAGAGGCAGATACGGATTTCCACAATTACACGTAGTATTTAATACACAGAAGGCAAGGAGAACCAAACATACACGTTATACAACATTCAGAACGGACAAGGAGTGAAGGGAGTGAGTGTCATATAAAGGGAGTGCTAACAATAGAGTCCAGGTGCAGGTGATGAGTGTTGATGAGGAACTGACGAGGGAAGTGAGTGCAGGTGACGAAACAGGAGGATCATGGGATATGGAGTCCAGGGAAACAAGGGATCCGTAACAGTACCTCCCCCTCCCGGTAGGCGCGTCCTCGCGCCGTAGATGTAACAACCGGGAGGGGGGCGGGCGCCCTGGAGACCTCAAACCGAAGCAGGGGGAGGAGTAGACTGGAGTGGAGGTCTCCAGGGCAGGCTCAAAAGCCATGGCGGGTCAGGAGCCGTGGGCAGCCATGGCGGGTCAGGAGCCGTGGGCAGCCATGGCAGGTCAGGAGCCGTGGGCAGCCATGGCGGGTCAGGAGCCGTGGGCAGCCATGGCGGGTCAGGAGCCGTGGGCAGCCATGGCGGGTCAGGAGCCGTGGGCAGCCATGGCGGGTCAGGAGCCGTGGGCAGCCATGGCGGGTCAGGAGCCGAAGGCGGCCATTGCGGGTCAGGAGCCGAAGCCGAATTGTCGCCGAGCCCAGGCGGCGGTGAAGGACCGGCGGGAGATGGCGGAACCAGCGGCTCCGCCGACCGAAGCGCAGCCGGGGCTCCAGAAGGCCGCAGTTGAACACAGACGACAGACAACAGAGTGAACACCAGGGGAGTGAGGAAGCCAACTGGAAACGAGGGACGGAGGGACGGAGCGGAGCCGGAGGAGTGCAGTCCAGAGGGGAAGGCAGGCTGACGAGGGACCAAGGTGTGAGCGGAGGCAGGATGGAGACTTGTGAAGCTGGTGGACTGATGGGCAACGGTGGAGACGAGGGAGGTTGGAGCCAGGGTGTAGGTAATCGCCCAGAGGTCCGAGGTGGAGATCTGGGCGAGGGGCTTGAGGTGGAGGTGCAGTGAGTACATACATGGGAGGCGGGAGAGGGAGGCAGGGAGGGAAAACAGTCTTATCAAAGTTCATAGCTGGAGCGGCTGGCTCGGCGGCGGCTGGAGCGGCTGGCTCGCGGCGGCTGGAGCGGCAGGCTCGCGGCGGCTGGAGCGGCTGGCTCGGCGGCGGCTGGAGCGGCGGGCTCGTAGGCGCGGCTGGAGCGGAGGGCTCGTAGGCGGCGGCTGGAGCGGAGGGCTCGTAGGCGGCGGCTGGAGCTGAGGGCTCGTAGGCGCGGCTGGAGCAGAGGGCTCGTAGGCGGCGGCTGGAGCAGAGGGCTCGTAGGCGGCGGCTGGAGCAGAGGGCTCGTAGGCGGCGGCTGGAGCAGAGGGCTCGTAGGCGGCGGCTGGAGCAGAGGGCTCGTAGGCGGCGGCTGGAGCGGCTGGCTCGGCGGCGGCTGGAGCGGCTGGCTCGTAGGCGGCGGCTGGAGCAGAGGGCTCGTAGGCGGCGGCTGGAGCAGAGGGCTCGTTCATCCCTCAAATACAATTAAAATCCCCACAGGCACTGGAGCTGGCTCTGTGGGGACTGGAGCGGGCTCTGGAGAGACTGGAGAGGGCTCTGGAGAGACTGGAGAGGGCTCTGGAGAGACTGGAGAGGGCTCTGGAAAGACTGGAGAGGGCTCGTTCATCCCCTCAAATACAATTAAAATCCCCACAGGCACTGGAGCTGGCACTGTGGGGACTGGAGCGGGCTCTGGAGACACTGGAGCGGGCTCTGGAGATACTGGAGCGGGCTCTGGAGACACTGGAGCGGGCTCTGGAGATACTGGAGCGGGCTCTGGAGACACTGGAGCGGGCTCTGGAGATACTGGAGCGGCTTTGGAGAGACTGGAGCGGGCTCTGGAGATACTGGAGCGGGCTTTGGAGAGACTGGAGCGGGCTCTGGAGAGACTGGAGCGGCTTTCTTCCTCCTCCTCCGCTTACTGGGCCCAGTAGAGGAATGTGGGTCCAGCATGGGGCAGGCAGGGAGTTTGCTGGAGGGGTATGCGGAGGAAGCCGGAGGTTGACTGACTGGCCCGGCCAACCATGTTTCTGGATGGACTGGACGACAACACTTATCCTGAACCATGTCCACGAAGAATTTGGAACCATTTAAACACAAAATTAAATTGATAGTTTCGCTTAAGGAGAAACGAAAAACAGGTTCATCAAAACGGATAGTGTCATCATCCAATCCATCCAAAAACAGGGAGATCAAAACTGCTTCAGGCCAGTCAGACAAATAAGCGAGCTCAACGAACTCCTCCACATACCTCTCCAGCGAACGACCTACCTGCAGGAGCCCGATAAGGCGATCGCTGGCGGTCAGAGTGAGAGGCGTTGGAGGAGCTGAATCCAGGGACCCGGTGAAAGGCTCCATTTTTTTTTTCCCGTGGAAAATCCGGTCGTTTTTCGGTCCGTTCTTCTGTTATGGTATGCTGGTGTAGAGAAGAGGCAGATACGGATTTCCACAATTACACGTAGTATTTAATACACAGAAGGCAAGGAGAACCAAACATACACGTTATACAACATTCAGAACGGACAAGGAGTGAAGGGAGTGAGTGTCATATAAAGGGAGTGCTAACAATAGAGTCCAGGTGCAGGTGATGAGTGTTGATGAGGAACTGACGAGGGAAGTGAGTGCAGGTGACGAAACAGGAGGATCATGGGATATGGAGTCCAGGGAAACAAGGGATCCGTAACAAGCTAATAGCCTAATCTTATATTATCCTCAGATCACGTCAGTGAAACTCTGAAACTCTACTGTTGGGTGCTCACAGTGGGACGGTTCCTTGAGCTTCCCCTATCAGCTGCCAGGCTGAACCATCGTATTGTGTGTTTTGTAATGTCTTCATCAGTGGCGGTACGTGATACATGGTTCTTTTTCACAGCACCTGTAATACACAAGCAAATTTTCATTAAAAAAATTAATTCACATTCAAGCTACCAGCTGTATTTTTTTTTAAAGGATACACATAACCACTGCTTTAAAAACAAAAGTGTACAATCTGACATTTATAGGTACACTATGTAACTGTTGGTGCTCTCGCGGTTACAGTTTTTTACAATCGTTAAGACACATTTCTCAATACTTAGGTCACTTTTTCAAAACTCTTCTTCAAAACTCTTCACCTAACCAACTTTCATCTTGGCACAGAAGTTAATTTCACATTCAAAATGCACTAAATCTACCAAAACACTTTATTCATGTCTCAAATTGACTCATTCTTCCAGAACACTAGCAAAGGTTTTCACCAAGCAAACACACTTTGTCACTCATAAAACACTGACCTAAAAACACTGACATTAGGTATCATTATACAATGTTTTCTTTTGTAAAATTTCTTACAGTTTTTCTCGATTGCTTAAACACTATAACCAAGCTTTTGAACTAAAATTTCAAAACCATAACGCCATTTATCAAAAAGCACACCCATTTCCCTAAACTATAAACACTATTCCCCTGTTTTGACACATGAATCAGATTTGTTGAACTGACACTGCAAAACTCTAGACACAAATCCCTTCATTTCTCATTGCCTACACCATGTTGTCATTTAGAAAGCACTAGCATTCAATATTGTTCACTCAAGTCAGCACAGCTTGAGCTCAGTTAGCACACAGTTAACCACGTGGAAACACTAAGAGTCAAAATTTATCACACACCAATCAGAACCTTCAATAGATAGATAAAAGAGCCTGAGCCAGTTCATTCAGTTTTGGAACAATGGATCCAGAGAGACCGAGGACACCAGAGAGGAGGAACGAGGATGAGGATGAGGATGAGGGGCAAGGAGACAAGGAGTCTCAGATGAAATTCGTGCCACTAGTTGACCATGTCCTTGTCCATGGTATGACTATGAGGGAGGCTGGGAAATGAGTTCAGCCAAACTTAAGTTGCTTCACCATCGCCTTGATCATAAGAACCTTCAGAGAGGAAAACAGGTTGGTGTATCTCAGTGTACTCTACTGTAACTTTTGAGTGCTTTACTCTGTTACAACACATGCATCAAATTGCCTTACATACAGATAGAGTTTTTGTCTGCTTCCATTTTGTATAAAGGATGTCACAGTTACAGTAATCAGTACTTCTATTTTTGTAGGACACAGAGACGATGGAATGAAAGAAGCCTGACTAGACATTTCAGTTTATGCGTGTCAGGGGTGGATCAGGCATGCAAGAGGATTTTACCCCCAATGCCTGGATAGGGCCAGTACAGCCTGTGATGTTGATGAGATTCTCTGGCCTGTCCCAGACCAAAGATGGGATGCTGGGGCAGAATACTTTTTGTTGTTGTTTGATGTATTGTACTGTACATTACATTAAGGAATAAAAAATGTGCAAATGTATACACATGTGTTCATCAAGTGTGAAAAGTTCCTTGAGGGGGGAGAACCACAAGCAACACAACTTATTACTGGTTTTTGTTTTTGGTTTTTGTAGTATTGTTTTGAATTTATCTCACCAGTGTGTTAGACTATGTTGTAGTGTGTGTGTTTTTGAGGGCTTGTGTGTGATGTCTGAGGGCAAAGTTTGGTTTTTCAGCAAGAGTGAATGGTTTTGAGTGTAGAGCTTCATTTTGACCTGAAAATAGGATGTTTGGGGAATTGGGTGAGATGTTATGGATTTGTGTTAACTGTTTTGAGAATATGAGGCATAGTTTCAAGAAATGTGTTTAAGCAATCGAGAAAAACTGTAACAACTCAAGAATAACACTCTCTATTGTTTATAATTCACTGCAGTTTGTAATATGAACCATGTTTACATTACAGTACAAAATTATTCCGAAGTTTTCCTCTTTGAATGGATGATAATGAAATTGAAAAACAAATGCTTGTGTAGGTGTTCAGTTTCATCTAATTGCTTTGATAGTATTTGATTTTTTAGATTCAGCATATATTTAATTACAATATTACTGTAGAAATGCAGCATATTTCTGTCTTATTCAGTTTTGCATTATGTTATTGTTTTGAACATAAGTTTAACAGTTTTGAAACCAGTATGTAAGCAAATTGGCCTGTACGTACAAAGAGTTTTGACAGTTGTTGTGTCTGAGTGAGAAAAGAATTCATGAAATTTGAGAGATGTAGTCATTGAATGCATTTTGTGCCAAAGCAATGATAATTGATCCTCAGTTTAGCCCACATAGACTTCTGTTGTGCTGTTCTGCTATTGAGAAATGTGTCCTAGCGTCTGTAAAAAACTGTAATAAACAGAACTGCATGCGTCTTGCAGAAGAACATTATAGCCGGAGCTACTTCTCTCTGTTTATGTCTATGACGAGTCACGCAGATATTGCAGCGCTGTCGACCAGAACCAGTCTAAAATAGTCCCAGTATGAACTCACTCGTTACATACATTTTGAATTACAACAAAAAAAGTTATGTGTTGGCAAAAAAATAAAAAAATAATCTAGCTAATATTTTTTAGCCAGGCAATACTTATTACATTTACTTACACAGGAGGAACTTCTTGGACTCCATCTGGTTGAATGCGGGAAAGGATGTTCCATGTGACATGTTTTGTGTCATGGCCCCCAACAGCTGCATGGGATAAAATATAAAATGTAACAAAAATCCTGTCAATTTCTTATAGTTCACCCAAAAATGAAAATAATGTAATTTATTACTCACCCTAATGTCATTCTACACCCATAAGGCCTTCATTCATCTTCAGAACACAAATTAAGATATTTTTGTTGAAATCCAATGGTTCAGTGAGGCTTACATAGGGAGCAATGACATTTCCTCCCTTTGATATGAAATAATGATCTGAAACAACATTACATGAGGTGGAGAATTGTCAAATGTAAACAAAAATACACTCAAACTAGTATACTAGAACTAAAGTTTAATGATACAAGTGGGGTTTTAAACTACAAAGTAGGTTGCAAAAAAAAAAAAAAAAAAAAAAAAAGGTTTTTAAACTTTTACCCAATTATAGTTATGAATTTTTTGAAATGGCACAATTATTACATGTCAAAAGCTGTAGTACTGGACCATTATCAGTATTTGACAAAAATAGATGGCTAAATCAAATTTAAAACAGTTTTTAATCTTACTTTACTCAGACGTTCGGTAAAGATGAAATAGAAAGAAGAAATACTCCAAAAACAAACTGGTGGCACTTGAATGAGCTGTAAGCTGTAACACAGGGGTTTTCAAACTGTGGGTCACACTGAGAGAAAAGGTGGGTCGCACAAAGTCACTTGGCTGCAGCTAAATTTACGTTACTGTGAATTAAAATTAGTATGATAATGAGCAAACAACTCTTTAGAGATGATTCTGTTTTTCAAAGGAATCATTGAAAGTACAATTACAAAAGAAAAAAAGAAATTACAGTATTTTACACCTTACATAGTATAACAGTCATTTTTATTACGGTTACTTTTCTTAAATAAAACATCCGTTGATGACATATGCAGCCTACAAGTGAGACCTCGCAGCCATACGATACACACACACACACACACACACACAAGAATCAGAGTCTGAATCAACATAGCATTCACTGAATGACTCACTGAATAAGTCGTCTGATTCATTTGTGTTGAACTGTCATGTGTCTGCGTCAGTAACGTACACAGCATTCAGTGACCGCAGCCGTGCAGTGTCTTAACATAACCACATGGCTGCTGTTTTGACATTTGAATGGTTATATCTCCGTGTTTCTTATAAGCCTTTTAATATTGCAGTCAACTGTATATTTTATTCTTATGACAAGGAAAATAAAAACGGTTCTGAAAATGAGGATGTGTTTTCCTCCATATTTCCAATTAAAAATATTATGGTGGGTCTTGAGATTGATTGTACTTGTCTAGATGGAATAGTCCTGGAATAAAAAAGTTTGGGAACCCCTGCTGTAACAGAACACACACACACACATGTTAGGTTTTTGTGAATTGTGGGGACTTTCCATAGGCCGCAATGCATTTTATACTGTACAAACCGTACTTTCTATCCCCCCTACACTACCCCTACCCCTAAACCTAACCATCACAGGAAACTGTGCATACTTTTACTTTTTCACAAAAACACCTTTTAGTATGTTTATTAATCCATTTACATTGTGGGGACCGGTGGCTGGTGAACTCAGGTTTATATTACATCGTGGGGACATTTGGTCCCCACAATGTAATATAAACAAGTACACACACACACACACACACACACACACACACACACACACACACACAAAAAAAACCCACTAAAAAGTTGTGTAGCTTGTCTCCCCCTTACAGAACTTTTCACATGATGAACATGAGTATACACATTTTTATTCCTTAATGTAATGTACAGTACAATACACCAAACAACAACAACAATATTCTGCCCCAGCATCCCATCTTTGGTCTGGGACAGGCCAGATAATCTCATCAACATCACAGGCTGTACTGGTCCTATCCTGGCAGCGGGGGAGAAATCCTCTTGCATGCCTGATCCACCCCTGTCCAATCCTAAACACAAATTTTCACCCCTTTCCAGTAAAATAGCAGGTTGATATAAGCTAATGTTAGGCCTAACCTTACCTGTTTTTTTCACTGAACTTCTAGTTGTTTGAGTCTATTTTTTTGTTTACATATTCTCCACGTCATGTAATGTTGTTTCAGATCATTATTTCATATCCTATTACAGTTTTTAACAATAGCTTACATGCTAAAATTAAAAATAACACACAGTTACTGAAACTCTACACTCAAACAGCAAAACCTCAGCCCAGATCTGCACAACTATAAGCACATTCTCAGCCTCACACTTTTTGCAAAACATTACACACATTGTTTTGCACAACGCTAAACACACTTCTCTACATTAGACACAGAAATCTAACATAATGTCACTTCTTTGCTATTTCAAGACACTGCTTTCCAACATACCGCACATATAAACCAATTAATCAAACACAGCTGTCAGGTGTGAAGACACTTGGGTGCTTAACTGTAAACTCAACAATCAGGTGCAAGTAAGGCAAAAGGTGAGTTTATGAGTCCTCAACAAAATGAAAGGCAATGTTGCAGTAAGAGGGAGAGGGAGAAACATCATTTTAAATGTCCCAATGCCAACGTGGTGTTAACATCTCAATATTGCAGTCATGCAGAATGTGGTCCTCCACCAGCATGCCAACTTAGGCCCTTACAACATGCCCCACATATTCACATTTTAGACAGACTGCACAAAATCGTCACAGCAGAAGACCAAATGGATGCAGAGAAGATGAGATACATTGTCATATGGGACAATGTAAATTTCCACCTGTCTGCTCTGGTCCAAAACTGGTTTCATTAGCATCCACAATTTTCACTCCAATACATCCCACCATATTGTCCCTTTCATAAACCCACTGAGGAGTTTTTTTTTTTTTTTTGGCATTGAGGATTTACAATCTCCTGCCCTTTCCTGCCCCAGGATGTGCCTCGTTCAAGCCATGGAGAAGGCCTGACCCAATTGATGCAGGGTCTGTGCAAGGATGGATTCGCCTTTCAAGAAGATTCTTCCCTCGTTGTCTTGTAAGGCCAGGCACACATTTAACGACTAGCTAAAACATTCTAAAACTGTGCTCAACACACAGCGATTGTTTCCTGCTACTGAAGCACATTTAAAAACTTACACATGGAATTTGAACACCGACTGTAATCGTAGACTGAACGCGACTGGCCTTACAATAGTTAAGTGCGTGCGCGGCTTAAGAGAGGACATCGCCTGTGATGTGGATGAAGTGCTATGGCCAGAGATAATGCTTAGGTGTTTTTTCTATTGCCCCCCCCCTCCCCCATTTAAAATCATGCTTTTGTTTTGTCTCCAAAAGTGTTTTGTTTGTGTACTATATTGTATTTTGAATATGTTCTGATTTTTAGTGCGAAATGTAACCTTTGGAAAGGCATGGATGTATTGAATGGTTTTACAATGTGGTGAGAAATAAATATTTTCATCAATGTGCAGTACTGGTCTTGTGTTTGTTTTTTTGTTTGTTTGTTTGTTTGTATGTTGTCAATATATTCATGTGCATTACTCTAACAATATCTCTGTGAGAAAAAAAAACAGACTATATCATTAGAAAAGTATACAGTGTTTACAGTTTTTTACAATCGTTAGGACACATTTCTCAATACTTAGTTCACTTCTTCAAAACTCATCACACAGTTCTCCTAACCAGCTTTCATCTTGGCACAACAGTTAATTTCACATTCAAAATGCACTAAATCTACCAAAACACTTTATTCATGTCTCAAATTGACTCATTCTTCCAGAACACTAGCAAAGGTTTTCACCCAGCAAACACACTTTGTCACTCATAAAACACTGACCTAAAAACACTGACATCAGGTATCATTATACAATGTTTTCTTTTGTAAAATTTCTCAACAACTCAAGAATAACACTCTCTGTTGTTTATAATTCACTGCAGTTTGTAACATGAACCATGTTTACATTACAGTACAAAATTATTCAGAAGTTTTCCTCTTTGAATGGATGATAATGAAATTGAAAAACGAATGCTTGTGTAGGTGTTCAGTTTCATCTTATTGCTTTGATAGTATTTGATTTTTTAGATTCAGCATATATTTCATTACAATATTACTGTAGAAATGCAGCATATTTCTGTCTTATTCAGTTTTGTATTATGTTATTGTTTTGAACATAAGTTTAACAGTTTTGAAAACAGTATGTAAGCATGTGCAAATTGGCCTGTACGTACAAAGAGTTTTGGCAGTTGTTGTGTCTAAGTGAGAAAAGAATTCATGACATTTGAGAGATGTAGTCATTGAATGCATTTTGTGCCAAAGCAATGATAATTGATCCTCAGTTTAGCCCACATAGACTTCTGTTGTGCTCACTGTGTGAAGAGTTTTGCAAAAGTGACCTAAGTATTGAGAAATGTGTCCTAGCGTCTGTAAAACACTGTAACACCACATTGGCATTGGGACATTTAAAATGATGTTTCTCCCTCTACCTCTTACTACAACATTGCCTTTCATTTTGTTGAGGACTCATAAACTCACCTTTTGCCTTACTTGCACCTGATTGTTGAGTTTACATTTAAGCACCCAAGTGTCTTCACACCTGACAGCTGTGTTTGATCAATTGTTTTATAGGCGTGGTATGTTGGAAAGCAGTGTCTTGAAATAGCAAAGACGTGACATTATGTTAGATTTCTGTGTCTAATGCAGAGAAGTGTGTTTAGTGTTGTGCAAAACAATGTGTGTAATGTTTTGCAAAAAGTGTGAGGCTGAGAATGTGCTTATAGTTGTGCAGATCTGGGCTGAGGTTTTGCTGTTTGAGTGTAGAGTTTCAGTAACTGTGTTTTATTTTTAATTTTAGCGTGTAAGCAATTGTAAAAAAAACTGTAATAGGATATGAAATAATGATCTGAAACAACATTATATGACATGGAGAATATGTAAACAAAAAAATAGACTCAAACAACTAGAAGTTCAGTGAAAGAAACAGGTAAGGTTAGGCCTAACATTAGCTTATCTCAACCTGCTATTTTACTGGAAAGGGGTGAAAATTTGTGTTTAGGATTGGACTGAAACCCGGACAGCTTATTAAATCACCCCACCTCCCAGATAAAGAAATTCTGTCCAAATAGCGTTTTACTCAAAAGGTTATTTGTCAAATAATTTTTTACTTAAATCTAAGTAACACTAATGACACTGAAGAGCTAACTTGGCCACAGTCATTTTTAAAAACATCAAACAAAGCAATGAACGGTAATGTTACTGGATAGAGCTGTACAAATAAAGCATATTTTAACTATTCTTACTGTGTTTAGTCTTCACCGACCTGCCGGCTCCAGCTTATTCACGGTGAGGAGGGCTCAGTGACCACGTTTACATGGACAGCAGTAATCTAATTATTGACCTTATTCGGATTAAGACACTATTCTAATTAAGGTGTTTACATGAGTTGCTTTTACAATATTCCTTTCATGTTCCCGTTTTACATGGTTATAGAACATAGATTGATTAACGCCAGCACACGTCATTATGTCTCCATGGCGATGTTCCCTCCAGATTTTCACACATGAACATAGACTACAGTTTGTCTTCGTTATGGTAGCAGTTTTGGGTGTTTCATTTTTAATTGTACAAAAGCTACAAGAACAGTTAATTTGTCATGCTATAGGCCTACGTAAAAATAGACGACGGCGGATAGTAATTAGCAACAGGTGTCCTCTGCACTTTCATTCGCCAACATTTCGTTCATGCCACCGCAACAAACGCGGAGGTACGGATGAGAGTAGGCTACGAAGTAAGGACTGGTGGGAGAGGGTTGTTTTAATGGAATTTGATGACGCCAAATGGAAAGAGAATGTTCACATGTCCCGGAGATCATTTGTAAAGTTATGTTCCGTGATGGAGGGTGTCATGAGTCCCCAGGAGGTCACTGTGTGTGCACCTGTGCCCTTGGAGATGCGGGTGGCAGTGCTCCTGTACCGACTCGGTAGCTGCGGGGAATACCGAGTAATAGCGAATCGGTTGAAATGCACGGTCAAAGGACTGGTTTCCTACGCAAAAAAACTCATCCAGGTTCCTAGTCTGGAGGAAGCAAATGCAATTGCTCACCAATTTGAAATGGAACATCACATTCCACAAATAATCGGATGTGTTGATGGGACGCACATTCCCATACTTCTGCCAAAAAATGGATATAGGGACTTTGTTAATTGTAAAGGGTGGCCCTTGTACGTGCTGCAGGCAGTCGTGGATGACCGATATTGTATGTTTTGCCAAGCATATGTTTATTTACCTGTCTTAGCTCACATTGCCTTTATTGTATAGCGTGTATTCGTTGTTTGATCAATTGCATTTATTGGTATCTGTCCTTTACATTTTAAATATTTATCTGCCATGAGAAGTGTTTTATGACTGTGACAAGCACAATACACAAAATATAAGAGCTTTTCATTTGGATGTCTGCCTTTCTGTCATATAGCCTATCGTACATAAAACACTAGAGGCTAATTTGTAGTGTACAGTGTTACTGAGTTTATCTGCTGATATGACCAATATATTCAGTATCATACTTCTATAATGCTGACGTTATTTTTATTTTTATTTAGCTTTTGGAGTGTTAATTGCCAGGTTCCTGGCATACACCCAAAGCTCATGACCATAAGTGAGAGTTGGAACGTAGATTGACCGGTAAATCGAGAGCTTCGCCTCACGGCTCTCTGACAGGGGGCTCGGCCAAACGTTCCCAACAGACCCTCATAGCACGTTTGGGTCTGCCGAGTCTGTCCAGCCTCCTCCCTCGCCATTGGATCCAACTCACCACCAGGTGGTAAGTTGACAGCTCCACCCCTCTCTTCACCCAAGTGTTCATGTCCAAGACATACGTCTGGAGGACCGATGAAACAACCACAAAGTCGATCATCGATCTCCGGCCTAGGGTGTCCTGGTGCCACGTGCACTGATGGACACCCTTATGCTTGAACATGGTGTTCGTTATGGACAAACCATGACTAGCACAGAAGTCCAATAACAGAACACCACTCGAGTTCAGATCAGGGGGGGCCATTCCTCCCAATCACGCCCCTCCAGGTGTCGCCGTCATTGCCCATGTGAGCGTTGAAGTCCCCCATTAGAACGACAGAGTCCCCTGTTAAGGAGATTAAACCAATCAGTGACAAGCTTATTGGTGATGTTGGAAAGGACACTAGGTGGCGAGCTAGGAAACTTCCTGAACAGTCAGCCAGTGGAGCACGCAGAACACGCAGCACATCGTCCTACACTTTAACCTTCAAAGTTTACCTCATATGTGTGCGTTCATGATAAAATGTAAGTTTGTTTACATATTTGTGCTCTTTAGTATAGTTATCTGCTGTGTTACAGCTTTGGTTAACGTAAATTATAGAGTTGTTTATCTCCTTCATAATCTCAGCATTCGCGCTGTACTCAAAGCCATAAATATAATAGAGATACAAAGTTATTTAAGTTACTTAAGTTAGTATTTCCTTTATTCTTTGCTTTGTGCAATGTTAACACCTTTTAATCAGTTTCAAGTTAATAATATTTGTCGTATTTTCCATGGCTCTGCCAATATGATGATGACGCAGCTTTTTCTCAGAGTCATGGAGAATTCGCGATCCCTGATATATGGGCTTCATGCGCCCTCTAGCGGTTAATTTCGGTAGCGCAGTACAAACCCTGAGGATTGTATTGAATGTAGAATGGCATGTAAATTGCTATTATGTATGTATATTGTGATTATTTATTGTAATATGTTATTTATCTGTTTATTGCAGACCACACGCAACGAAATACAAAGTAAAGATGAAAATTCTGAATCCTGTGATGTGTTTTTACTGACACTCTGGGGCGAGCACAGTTTCCTGATCAGCACATAGCTGCAAACTCCTTTACATTGTGGTCCTACGAGCCGGATATGTGCTTACCACGGAGACAGGATGTCAGAACAGCCTTCCCAACAGAGTGTACGCCCGCGTCGTACAACCCAGCCTCCAGTTTATTTCAGAGACTATGAAGTCCAATATCCTATGCAGCATTCACCTGAGCAAGAAGAGGAACCACAACAAAGTGCAAGGATAAACCAGCCTGACTCTCCGCATTCATGTTTACGTGGTTACAGCATTGAAGCAGCAGGTGGAGTGACGAGTACTCCATTTTCCCAAATGACTGCTGATAGACAAACTGACAGACGATGGTCCACTGCACCGCATGATGAAAGTGATGAAGAGGAGGAGCAAGAGTATGATACTTCACTCACATCTGTAAGACAGAGGTTGGAGGTTCAAGACCTGAAAAGGGAGAATAGGCAACTTCGTGAAGCTCAGATGGTCCTTAAAGAGGAGATTCGGCAGCTACAGTCTCTTCATAACAGTATGCAAGGACTTAATGATACAGCAGCAACCAGCCTCACTAACTCCACAAGCACCGCAGACAAACCAGACTCCAGTGCCATTACCCAGAACCATGTACAGACTACCTCAAATAGCAGCACCAAGTCCAGCACCACGCATTCCACAACCTACTCCACGCAGAGTTCAAGTACAACCCAGAGAGAGCTCCTTTAAGTCAGGTGCTGACATTCACACCTACAAGTCAAGCCCACAGCCTGCCACTGTTCATAATTCGCCATATTCTTCTCCCACGGGGCGGCCTCAGAGCACTATATGTCCAGAGACATCCTACAGGGGCCCACAACCAACAATTCCATGCTTCACACGCCGTGACCCTAGCGAGTTCTCTCGTTTAAAGTTAGCCCTTGACAATTTGCTCCCTAATGATGCATCTGAGCTCTTTAAGTATCAGGTCCTTTTAGATCACCTGAAGTTTGAAGAAGCACGCCTAATTGCTGACTCATTTCCTCAATTCCCCTTGGCCATACACAGACACCATGACTGCACTTACTGACAGGTTTGGAAGACCTCACCAGTTAGCCCTAACTAAAATAGCAGCAGTCATGGATGCCCCCGATGTTCAGCCTGGAGATTTGGCCAGTTTCGATAGGTTTGCCCTTCAAATCCAAGCTCTTGTGGGTCTACTGAGGACATTGGGTCCTGAAGGTAATGTGGAATTACAGTGTGGGTCACATGTAGCCCGTCTACTCACTAAACTCCCACCAGATTTACGTGCATCATTCAGACGACATATGCCCTATCAATCTGGTGCAGTCTACACTTTACTGGATCTAGCAGAGTGGCTCAAATTTGAATCCTGGTGCCAAGACTGTGAGGACTTAAGTTCAAAGAAGGAACAGAGACGTAAAATGGTGCAGTCAAGATCAGGCCCTGTAGCTAAGTCCAGATTTGCTACTGTTCTACATGGAACTGATCAAACACAGGTATTATCCCCTCCACACCAGCCCAAGACAGTACAGAAACCTGAACAGAACAGAGTGTTGTGCCCATACTGTGACAATACTGATCATTTCCTAAGCCAGTGTCCCACCTTCCAGAAATTCAGTAAAGAGGAGATGATAAAATGGATTAAAGACAACAACCGTTGCTGGAAATGTGGACGGTCGCATTTAGCAAAACATTGCACCCTGAAAAAGCCCTGCCGCCTGTGCAATGGGAAACATCTTCAAATACTTCACGAAGTTAATGACCGGTCTCGGACAGAAGGTACCTGCCTAGTTAGTTCCACAAATGAGCCCCTGTACCTGGACAGGCCTGAAGGTTCCAAACATGTGTTACTGAAAGTGATTCCTGTTGTCTTACAACACAAGAACCAAACCCTAAACACCTATGCAGTACTTGACGACGGATCTGAAAGAACCATGTTACTCCCAGCCGCAGTTCAAAAACTTAGGATTAAGGGACAGACTGAGACCCTTGCATTAAGAACAATCCGTCAAGATGTCAAGAAACTTCATGGTGCCTCCGTTTCCTTTAGTGTACGTTCAATATCCCTACCACAAAAGAGCTACCAAATCCAGAATGCCTTTACATCAGAGCACTTAAGTTTGGCTGAGCACTCTTACCCGAACTGCAATGCTCCAGCAGAAATACCGGCACTTGAAAGGCATCCCTTTGCAGCCCATACACAAAGCACAGCCCCTCCTTCTAATAGGTGCAGATCATCCTCATCTGCTCGCACCCATTGAGCCTGTTCGCCTTGGCCCACCTGGGGGCCCAGCGGCAATTAGAACTAGACTGGGTTGGGTGCTACAAGGCCCAACACGGCTTCTACAGCAACAGCTTCAGCCTCAGCAATGTTTGCACCTTTCCGTCACCCCTCAAATGGAAGAACTGTTCCGAAACGTTGAGAGGCTTTGGCAAGGAGATATCATTCCCCACAAAAATGAAAGACTGGTCACACGCTCCAAACTAGATCAGAAGGCAATGGACTTGCTACAAGCCAAAACCACCAGAGTGATGGTAGATGGAGTGATGCGCTATGCCACACCACTTCTGCGCAAAGCCGACATGCCTCACCTCCATGCCTGCAAAGACGCCGTCATGCCCAACCTGAGAAATACAGAGCGGCGGCTAGCTAAAGACCCTGTTAAGGCTACTGCGTACAGAGAAGAGATCAAAAGGCTGGAGGAAAGCAATTATGTGGTTAAACTTGAAACAGACTCTGTGACCCCTGAGGAAGAATCATGGTTTATTCCTCACCACATGGTTCATCATAACGGCAAAAACAGAGTGGTGTTCAACTGCTCCTTTGAACACAAGGGGCATAACCTCAACAATTACCTCCTTGCTGGGCCTGCACTGGGCCCTTCTCTTCTGGGGGTTCTGTTGCGTTTTAGGGAGCATACGGTCGCGGTGAGTGGAGACATAAAGGGCATGTTTCATCAGGTCCGCCTACTGCCTGAAGACAGGAACCTACTACGCTTTGTCTGGCGTGACCTTGAAACAAATAATCCCCCAGCATTTATGAGTGGCAAGTGCTTCCCTTTGGCACAGCTTGCAGCCCGTGCTGTGCCATATATGCCTTACAGTGTCATGCTCTGGGTAATACCAAGTCAAATGACATCCTCAGATCAGCGGTTGAAAATAACTTTTATGTAGACAACTGCTTAAAGAGTGTAATGTTCCCAGACGAGGCCAAGGAATTAGTGGATGGGTTACGTGAACTTCTTGCCAGTGGTGGCTTTGAGATCCGTCAATGGGCTTGCAACATGCCAAATGTCATCGAACACCTACCTAAAGAAGCTCGTTCAGACAGCACTGAGCTTTGGCTGTCACATGACAAAGTTGAACCACAAGAATCGACCCTTGGATTGAGATGGAACTATGACTCAGACATCCTTGGATATAAACACCGGCCAGTGCCGAAAACCACACCCACTATGCGCCACATTTATAAGGTGACAGCAAGCCAGTATGATCCTCTGGGATTTATTCTGCCTTTCACCACCCGTGCAAAAATCTTGATCCAACAGCTGTGGAACAAACAAAGAGATTGGGATGATCCCATGTTACCAACAGACCTATTGAAAGCCTGGAACGAGTGGGAGAATGAGCTCCCCAGCCTTTCTGAAGTTTCGCTTCCACGTTGCTATGTCTCAGTAGATATGGACCAACCCAAAGTTACACGACAAATTCATATCTTCTGCGATGCCTCAGAACAAGCATATGGAGCTGTGTCATATCTGAGAACTGAGGACAATGAAGGAAAAATTCAACTTGCATTCCTGATTGCCAGATCCAAAGTTGCCCCAAAACGGAAACAGACTATCCCTAGACTAGAGCTGTGTGCAGCGCTTATTGGTGCTCGACTGGCAAAGCTGCTAGAAACCGAACTCACAATGGAAATAAGCCAAGTGGTCCTGTGGTCTGATTCCACAACAGTCCTTTCCTGGTTGAAATCGGAGTCTTGCAACTTCAAAGTCTTCGTAGGAACTAGGATTTCAGAAATGCAAGACCTTACTGATCAGCATGAATGGCGATATGTTGATTCCCTCAGAAACCCTGCAGATGACCTCACAAGGGGTCGCAGCCTAAAAGATCTTACATCGCCCAACAGATGGAGTCAAGGCCCAGCATTCTTGCTACAGGCTGAATCAGAATGGCCAGTTATGCCGGTCCTTAAACCACCTGAGGATGAAGTTGAGAAGAGAAAGAGTGTATTCTGCGGTATCACCAGAGTATCAAACCCCTTGAACCCCAGTGAGTACAGTACATGGAAGGACCTTATTGAAGCCACAGTCCAGCACAGTCAAAGTGACCCAAGTCAATCCAGTCCAGCTACAGCTGAAGACTACGTGATGGCAGAACGCCTCATCTTCCAGAATATCCAACGTGACAGTTTCCCAGAGGAATATGAACAATTGAAAGCTGGTAAGCCTGTTTCCAATACTAGCCGATTACTCACTTTATCCCCAGAGTTTGATGAGGCCAGTCAGCTTATACTCGTTGGAGGACGTCTACGTCGTGCTGAAGGTCTAGAATTCCAGACAATTCATCCAGTTGTCCTGGATCCTCACCACCCAGCAACCAAACTGCTCATACAGGACTATGACAGTAAGCTCTGCCACCCAGGAACAGAACGGATATTTGCCGAAATGAGGAGAAACGTGTGGATACTAAGAGGTCGTGAAGCAATTCGCAAGTTCCAGCACAACTGCATCGAATGTCGCAAGTGGAAGGCCAAAGCTGAGATCCCTAAAATGGCTGATCTACCTCCAGCCCGTCTAAGACTTCACAAACCTCCCTTCTTTAGCACTGGGATGGACTGTTTTGGGCCCTTCCACATTAAAGTAGGACGGCGCTGTGAAAAAAGATGGGGTATAATATTCAAGTGTTTGACCACTCGATGTGTACACATTGAGCTCCTCGCATCTTTAAACACCGATTCTTTCCTTATGGCTCTGAGGAGATTTATTTCACGTAGAGGCACCCCATCTGAACTGCTTTCTGACCAGGGCACCAATTTCCAAGGTGGAGAGAGAGAGTTAAGAGAAGCTTTAACCAACTGTAGCACAGAGCTTCATCAACATCTGGCCAAACAAAAAATCACATTCCTCTTCAACCCTCCTAATGCTCCTCACTTTGGTGGCACCTGGGAGAGGGAAATCCGATCCCTCAAAAATGCCCTACGTACAGTAGTTGGTTCACAAACAGTGACAGAGGAAGTGCTTCATACAGTGCTTATTGAGATAGAGGGAATTCTCAATAGCAAGCCCCTAGGATATGTCTCCTCCAATATAGCTGACCCTGGATCCAGTCACCCCAAATCTCCTGCTCATGGGGCGGCCAGACAGCTCTCTACCTCAAGTGATGTACCCCTGCAACTGAGCTTATAGGACGACGTCGATGGAGACAGAGCCAAGTCCTCACTGATCATTTCTGGTCAAGCTTTATGAGACACTACTTGCCAAACCTCCAGTTACGACAGAAATGGCATGCAGAAACTAAACCCATTATAGTTGGATCTGTTGTAATGCTGATTGACCCTCAGTTACCCCGTGCCCTCTGGTTAATTGGTAGAGTAGTCAGGACATTCCCTGGGGTGGATGGACATGTCAGGTCTGTAGAAATCAACGTTAAAGGCAGGTTATATACACGGCCTGTTGCCCGTCTCATTCCCTTACCAGAGATTACCGAGGATGATGGCACAAACCCAACTGACACTTAGTAACTTGGATACAGGAACAAATATGCCCCTGCATATTTGGGGGCGGCGATGTTAAGGAGATTAAACCAATCAGTGACAAGCTTATTGGTGATGTTGGAAAGGACACTAGGTGGCGAGCTAGGAAACTTCCTGAACAGTCAGCCAGCGGAGCACGCAGAACACGCAGCACATCGTCCTACACTTTAACCTTCAAAGTTTACCTCATATGTGTGCGTTCATGATAAAATGTAAGTTTGTTTACATATTTGTGCTCTTTAGTATAGTTATCTGCTGTGTTACAGCTTTGGTTAACGTAAATTATAGAGTTGTTTATCTCCTTCATAATCTCAGCATTCGCGCTGTACTCAAAGCCATAAATATAATAGAGATACAAAGTTATTTAAGTTACTTAAGTTAGTATTTCCTTTATTCTTTGCTTTGTGCAATGTTAACACCTTTTAATCAGTTTCAAGTTAATAATATTTGTCGTATTTTCCATGGCTCTGCCAATATGATGATGACGCAGCTTTTTCTCAGAGTCATGGAGAATTCGCGATCCCTGATATATGGGCTTCATGCGCCCTCTAGCGGTTAATTTCGGTAGCGCAGTACAAACCCTGAGGATTGTATTGAATGTAGAATGGCATGTAAATTGCTATTATGTATGTATATTGTGATTATTTATTGTAATATGTTATTCATCTGTTTATTGCAGACCACACGCAAAGAAATACAAAGTAAAGATGAAAATTCTGAATCCTGTGATGTGTTTTTACTGACACTCTGGGGTGAGCACAGTTTCCTGATCAGCACATAGCTGCAAACTCCTTTACATCCCCAGTCGGAGCACTTTCCAGCACCCCTCCCAGAGACTCTAAGAAGGCCGGGTACTCTGCACTGCAATTCGGCCCATAGGCACAAATTACAGTGAGAGACCTATCCTCGGCCCGAAGGCACAGGGAAGTGACCCTCTCGTTCACCAGAGTAAACTCCAACACATTGCGGCTAAGCTGGGGGGCTATGAGCAAGCCCACACCAGCCCGCCGCCTCTCACCGCGGGCAACTCCAGAGTAGTGGGGAGTCCAGCCTCTCTCGAGGAGTTGGGTTGCAGGTGTAATGACTGAGACAAATCAGACACAATTATTTGTTAGTTCACCAATAGTTTTAAGCTCACTCTGGGATTTGACTGTCCCCATCCCCCGGGAAGTTTTCAGTTACAAGTTTATTGCGCTGAGGAATGTGGTTGCCGCATGGAGAACAGAGTAGAGACACAGAAAATCTGCATCTTCCTTGCATTTTCCACACAGAACACAGACTCTATGGCATTAATGTATAGACAGACTGCTATAAATGAATCCTTCTCAGGAAATGGTATCCATTATTACTGATGTTGTATTGTACTCATTGTATTTACATGTTTGATGATTGTTAAATGTTATGACCTGCACGGTAACTTCAATCATGCCATGTTTAGTGTCTATACGTTCGTAGCGGGAAGATTTAAATGCTTGTGTATGCGGTACATCCATACCTGTGCAACACATCAGTATTAAAAGAATATTTAATAGTTCTGATTCAAGAACTCAGCTTGTTAATCTTTCTGGGTTGTAAAAGCCCTGACAGGAGGGGTGTTGCCACCCAGAATTACAACATCTTGATTGGTCCGGTCAACAACTGAGAGGTGTGACTTTGACCAGAGGTTAAAAACCAGCGAACAGTGCCACTCCCTCTCTTCTTCTTCCTTGCTTCTGGACCGAACAAATCTCCTTGCGGCCGGCCTCTCTAGGCCCGGCCGCAAGGCTGGTAGGCCCCTGGCCTACAACACCCAGCCATGTGCTCATCACCCAACAGACTGGCAACAACTTCAGATGATAACTTCAAGAGTTATCCTCAACCTGCAGATCCGACGCTCTTCAGCCTAAAGGCATCTTGCAAGTATCGTACATTTTAATGCTAGACAGCGATTTAGTATTGATTTGTAAAGACTTTACCTTTGCTATTGCTAAAAGAAACTGATGAGTCCTTTCCAGATTGCCTTTGACATTTCATGTAGCTCTAGTAACAGCATCTCTTCCGGTTCAACACTATCATTACTCATTCTGACTTGCGTGTGTGTGTGTGTGTGTGTGTGTGACCCTTTATGTATGTTATGTTATGTGTTTGTTAGTTTAGTTATGTGTTTGTGAGTTAGTTAATAAAGATTGTGCACAATACACGTTTGGTTCTGACTCCGTCTGCTAATGAATTGCCTCTTAAGTGATAGATCCGGACTACGTGAGTAGTACAGTACAATAAGAAATATTATTTTTCCATAACTTGGAAATTGACATTTCTTAGAATTAATAAACAATCAACACTGAGCGTTCACTGGACGAACAGGTTAACTGATTGTAATGTTAATTTTAATGTAGCTACGTCCAGTTAATCTGATTAACGGATTTGCATATTCATAATTAATCATAATTAATAATCATAATGAGTTATGAATAATTATTAATATTTCCCCTTTGAGTTAATTTTCGCTACATATTTGGTGGAGAACGAAAGGCATCATTTTAAGCAATTGTTTGCAGATGGACCAGTAATCAATTATGTGTTTTGATAATCTTTATTGACATCTTATACATGCACATACAAATTTCTGATAAAATCAGCAAAACTGGGGCTTTGAATGCGCATTCCCTTGAACGGCAGAACGTTCCTCGATGCTATAATGCATATTTAAATTGTACGAAAAAGCTAACGTGAAATTATCGAAGAAATCATAATTTCAGTTGCTAAACGAGCGTAAGACTTTTCTGACGACGGAATCGCAGATTAGCAGTGCATACAAAGGGTATTAGAATAAATGTACCTGAATTTGGGCGAAGAAACCCCCACTTTCAGTTTTAAATGCATAAGTCTTTCTGATGATCGAATCTCAGATTAGCAGCACGAACAAATAAACTACCCTGATCTTGGGCGAAGAAATCCCCACTTTCAGCGGTAAATGCAGAAGCCTTTTTCTGATGACGGAATTCCAGATTAAGCAGCATAAATTTACCTGTGTGACGAAGAAATCTCACTACAGAGTTTGTAATGGTGTTCTGGGCGAGACTCCCCATTCACCGATTAAAGGCCTTTTTACTATTCGTTACGTCACTGTATTCATATTAATGCGCTGGACCGCACATATGAAACACACGCAACGAATTTGTGGTGTAAATTCTAGCTTAGCTAACTAGCAATCACCACTGTCTGTGAAGTGATGTGTTGTTGTGATTTGTGAGTTATGCGTAACCACACTGGAGTTCTCAATGCGGGCTTGCAGCGCGGTTAGAATTCTGCTCTATTCTGATCGTGTTGCGGGGTGGCATTGGTCTCCTGGCAACGCATGACAACAGAGCGTGGAGAGCAGACACCTCTGAAAGTCTGATAACAGCACCCACATCACAGACTGTTGTGCAAACAACAAACCTCGTGTAGCCAAATCTAGCTCTATAGAAATCCTACACGTATACCCTACAAGTTAAAACCCTTTAGCTCGACTAAAAGCTGCTAGCACCCTTCTAGCACCTAGACACGTACGAGCGCGAAGCATTCAAGCCGAAGACTTTATAGACCTTGGGATCCCTTTTAGGAGGGACTTTGATTTGAACTGTTGATGGGAACACAAAGCGCTGTGAAGCTCGGAATCAAATGAATCAATTGCGTCACAAACGATTCACTGTTCGAACCGCTCAAAACGCCCCTTTGCGGGTCAGAACAGTAAGCGTAGTGAATACTAGAGATATACGAAGACGAGACATCTTTAATAAGCCATTCACAAATGGTTATTATTAAGTTGTAATCAATTAAAAGTGATCAATGAATCATCTAATATCCTTAAACATGAGGTTTCTGTCAAGACATGATATTTCAGTAAACGGTAGTGCTTGTTAATAAAAACTGAACTATATCAGACAAAACATGACAATACGTCACTTCCCTTTATCAAATGCGTCATTTAAATGTGTTAGACACATTTCATGTACAAATCATGTATAGACATGGGTTCATGGGACTTAGGGATGAACCATGGACATCTTGAAACACTCTGAAACTGCTAGGACGCATCACAAAGCCTCGTTTACTGAAATCACGTGACTGTGGCAGTTTGACACACGCTCCGAATCACTGATGCAACACAAACGATTCATTTGAGTTCCAAAGCTTCACAAGGCACGCCTCAAAAGGCACCCATCTCTGGTTTAAACCGTTTGTATGTGTGTGCGTGTGTGTGCGTATGTGGCGTCACTCACGTTGTCAAGTCTGAGTACCTCTATTCAGTCAAGTTGAATTTAAATTAAATTTAAAATTTAATTAAATCAATTTGTTTAGTTTCCTATCTCTACTTCATGCTAATACTTTGTTCACCTGACTATCCCTATGCAGCCAAGTTGAATTTGGTTAAATTTGAAAATTTAATTAAATCAGTTTTGTCTGTTTAACTTTCCTTTTAGATTTCTAAATCTACTAGGAAATTCTAATTTTATTTTGTTCAACTTCATTCCTCCTCTACGTGTCATTTTATTTCCTTCACTTTCTTTCTATATCTCTGTTCGGTCAAGTTGGATTTAATCAAACTTAGCATTTAATTAAATCAACCTGGGTATTCACATTCCCTAGGTCTAAAGGGACCTTCTGTTTTGATTTTTATTTTATTTTATTTTTTGTGTGTTATTCTACTATCACCCTCTTCCCTTTTTCTATAGGATTACAGTAGTTCTAGAAACTGTTGTTTCCTTAATGAGGCATAATGAGTTATAGGTTATTACTACGCTAACACCTATCTCTCAGCTCCCCCTCCTCACTCCTTAGTGCTGAGTACATGAAGTACGGCCACCGTCCAGTGCACTTGGGGCTCCGGAAAGGACTAGAAACTCTTCCCGTTGTTTCTTCTCCTTTCGACCTCAAGGCATCTGGTCTTTCTCTGTTAGTCTAGAGATTAGGTCATCACTTGAACCAGTGACACCTGCTTAACCATATCTCCTAGCAAGACTAAATGGGTAAAAAACCTCTTTCCTTCCTTTCCCTTTTCTTATTTCATTTTTTTTTCTCTCTCTCTCTACCAGTTTGTTCTAGTCATTTACCTTATGGTGATAATTTCTGGAAAGGAATCATCTGTACTCTGAGTAATAGTTTAATGACGTGTACCAGCCCCGTCATCAGTCAACACAGCTTACAGCTGTCATCCAAGATAGTTAAACACCTTAGTCTCATGCTGGCTTCCCCCACTTCAGCTAGCCACTTCCTATATGGCCCACATAGCTGTACGAACTTGCATTTGCCTGTGCTATCTCTTTCTCTCATGTCCCCATAAGTGTGCCTGTCTGCCCAGTACATCCAGCCCTGCCATCCAGGACCCCCTGGAGACCCAGCGGAACAATGTGATGGTTGCCCTTCAGCTAAAGCAGTCAACAAACTGCAACAGCAGAGTAAGGGACAGCGAGATCGGCAGCACCAGCAGACACTTGACACCTGACCTGAGCCAAAAGGAGCTTCAATTTCTCCTTAGCCCATGCTCATACGGGCTTCCAACAGGAGGTAATTGAACGAACGCTGCAAGTCACTGAGTTCCACAGAGAACCAACCCACTCAGCATGAGAAGGCACAGGACGGATGCAAGAACCATGACAGAGCAGAGCAATTGAGGGAGGTCACCAGTCCTCAGGAGGCTCTGACAGCTGTTGAACTTTGCCAGTTAAAGAACGTAAGGAACGTAAGGTTTGAATTTAAAGAGACACTAAAGCTAAGGCCCTTGAAGGCCACCCGCATGCAGAACTGAAAGTCAAACACTGACTCCACAATTCAGCAGCGTGAGAAACAAACACATTGTGGTCCGAAAAGAACTGAAACAGCCCGAACAACTACGAATGGACCACACAAGGAACTTGCAACCTGATGGACTTCGCAGCAGCAGCAGCGAGAGCTCCCCCAGCCTTATACAAAGGGGGGGGGGAGGGGCCAGAGCCTGCAGCTTAGGAGACCACAGCACCAATGCCAACATAATAGACATTCCCTTTTGTTCCAAAGTCCCTGACTGGTGTGATCCACCAAGACAGGCTCTCTGTTCTGGATCACACCCCACCAGATTCACTATGAGTTTTGACTTAACAGCCAGAAAAACTCCAATTAGACTATCAGCAGCTGAAGCCAGTCTGCATAAAGGATTTCTCAGACCCAGAAGCCTGAATGCAGATTGAGTGCTGCCCCGACACCAAGCAGGGCAGATCTGAAAGTCCCAAGGTTACTGCCACCGACACCAACAGGACCTTTGCCTCCTACAACAGCTAGTCACCCCTTTGGACAGCACAACCTGCCCTCACACAGTGCCACTCATGTGACCTGACACAGAGGGCCTGTAACACACAAGGCCCCTCAGCAGGGGGTTCTCAAGACCCCAATGACTTTGAACTGCAAACGCAGTGGCTTTACCCATAGCATTCTACAAAGGTTCCTAGGCAGCATAGGGCATAAAGCTTTTAAAGTAGATGAAAATGTGTGTTCGCAGAAATGCAGGAGTCTGCAGTAGGAGTGGAAGGAAACCTTGTGTGAATGTGTAAATCTCAAATGCTCATGACTATCCACGACGAGCTATTTTGAAATATGACACTAGATTGAGCCGGTTGAGCCAGCATGGCCTAACGTCACTCGCTTAAACCATCGTCCAACTAAAAGTGTGTTTAATAATTGATAATTCCGACATGACGTTTGACAACATTTGATTCGCATGTAGATCGATGGTGCTAGCTTGTTGGATGCAGATAAAACTATAGCTTGAAGTGACACCTCTGCCGTAACAGAAAGAGTCTTAAGACATTTTAGCATATGTTCAAATGGTATCAGTGTAAAGTTAATCTGATTTTAGCGAAGAAATCCTAATCTCAGTATTAGAGCGTAAGCCTGTGTTGACGAAGGAATCTCAACTCAGCGGCATGTAAACTGTACCAGAATTGATTATTCTGCTTTGGTTGGAGAAATACCAATTGCAGTATTGCTTAACCTGTTTCTGATGAGCGAATCTCAGTACAGCGTTATATAAATGTAGATTTGGGTAATGCTCCCCTTTTATAGTTAAGATTGATGTCATTCATCTAAACTTTGGCTGCATCTACAAGCATAGCTACCTCTTGACCAAAACTGTGTTTCACTCGCTGAAAGGAATATCAGTATACCTGCACAAGATGGACTTAACTATATATGCTTAAACAAGCTTTGACTTACAGCAAACTGTGTAATGACAAGTACAAGACGTTGTTTAAAGTAGAGAGAATGAGTTTACATGAGTAAAATTTGCAAATGCCAAAATCCCTCCTCACTCCTTAGTGCTGAGTACATGAAGTACGGCCACCGTCCAGTGCACTTGGGGCTCCGGAAAGGACTAGAAACTCTTCCCGTTGTTTCTTCTCCTTTCGACCTCAAGGCATCTGGTCTTTCTCTGTTAGTCTAGAGATTAGGTCATCACTTGAACCAGTGACACCTGCTTAACCATATCTCCTAGCAAGACTAAATGGGTAAAAAACCTCTTTCCTTCCTTTCCCTTTTCTTATTTCATTTTTTTTTCTCTCTCTCTCTACCAGTTTGTTCTAGTCATTTACCTTATGGTGATAATTTCTGGAAAGGAATCATCTGTACTCTGAGTAATAGTTTAATGACGTGTACCAGCCCCGTCATCAGTCAACACAGCTTACAGCTGTCATCCAAGATAGTTAAACACCTTAGTCTCATGCTGGCTTCCCCCACTTCAGCTAGCCACTTCCTATATGGCCCACATAGCTGTACGAACTTGCATTTGCCTGTGCTATCTCTTTCTCTCATGTCCCCATAAGTGTGCCTGTCTGCCCAGTACATCCAGCCCTGCCATCCAGGACCCCCTGGAGACCCAGCGGAACAATGTGATGGTTGCCCTTCAGCTAAAGCAGTCAACAAACTGCAACAGCAGAGTAAGGGACAGCGAGATCGGCAGCACCAGCAGACACTTGACACCTGACCTGAGCCAAAAGGAGCTTCAATTTCTCCTTAGCCCATGCTCATACGGGCTTCCAACAGGAGGTAATTGAACGAACGCTGCAAGTCACTGAGTTCCACAGAGAACCAACCCACTCAGCATGAGAAGGCACAGGACGGATGCAAGAACCATGACAGAGCAGAGCAATTGAGGGAGGTCACCAGTCCTCAGGAGGCTCTGACAGCTGTTGAACTTTGCCAGTTAAAGAACGTAAGGAACGTAAGGTTTGAATTTAAAGAGACACTAAAGCTAAGGCCCTTGAAGGCCACCCGCATGCAGAACTGAAAGTCAAACACTGACTCCACAATTCAGCAGCGTGAGAAACAAACACATTGTGGTCCGAAAAGAACTGAAACAGCCCGAACAACTACGAATGGACCACACAAGGAACTTGCAACCTGATGGACTTCGCAGCAGCAGCAGCGAGAGCTCCCCCAGCCTTATACAAAGGGGGGGGAGGGGCCAGAGCCTGCAGCTTAGGAGACCACAGCACCAATGCCAACATAATAGACATTCCCTTTTGTTCCAAAGTCCCTGACTGGTGTGATCCACCAAGACAGGCTCTCTGTTCTGGATCACACCCCACCAGATTCACTATGAGTTTTGACTTAACAGCCAGAAAAACTCCAATTAGACTATCAGCAGCTGAAGCCAGTCTGCATAAAGGATTTCTCAGACCCAGAAGCCTGAATGCAGATTGAGTGCTGCCCCCGACACCAAGCAGGGCAGATCTGAAAGTCCCAAGGTTACTGCCACCGACACCAACAGGACCTTTGCCTCCTACAACAGCTAGTCACCCCTTTGGACAGCACAACCTGCCCTCACACAGTGCCACTCATGTGACCTGACACAGAGGGCCTGTAACACACAAGGCCCCTCAGCAGGGGGTTCTCAAGACCCCAATGACTTTGAACTGCAAACGCAGGTGCTTTACCCATAGCTTCTACAAAGGTTCCTAGGCAGCATAGGGCATAAAGCTTTTAAAGTAGATGAAAATGTGTGTTCGCAGAAATGCAGGAGTCTGCAGTAGGAGTGGAAGGAAACCTTGTGTGAATGTGTAAATCTCAAATGCTCATGACTATCCACGACGAGCTATTTTGAAATATGACACTAGATTGAGCCGGTTAAGCCAGCATGGCCTAACGCCACTCGCTTAAACCATCGTCCAACTAAAAGTGTGTTTAATAATTGATAATTCCGACATGACGTTTGACAACATTTGATTCGCATGTAGATCGATGGTGCTAGCTTGTTGGATGCAGATAAAACTATAGCTTGAAGTGACACCTCTGCCGTAACAGAAAGAGTCTTAAGACATTTTAGCATATGTTCAAATGGTATCAGTGTAAAGTTAATCTGATTTTAGCGAAGAAATCCTAATCTCAGTATTAGAGCGTAAGCCTGTGTTGACGAAGGAATCTCAACTCAGCGGCATGTAAACTGTACCAGAATTGATTATTCTGCTTTGGTTGGAGAAATACCAATTGCAGTATTGCTTAACCTGTTTCTGATGAGCGAATCTCAGTACAGCGTTATATAAATGTAGATTTGGGTAATGCTCCCCTTTTATAGTTAAGATTGATGTCATTCATCTAAACTTTGGCTGCATCTACAAGCATAGCTACCTCTTGACCAAAACTGTGTTTCACTCGCTGAAAGGAATATCAGTATACCTGCACAAGATGGACTTAACTATATATGCTTAAACAAGCTTTGACTTACAGCAAACTGTGTAATGACAAGTACAAGACGTTGTTTAAAGTAGAGAGATGAGTTTACATGAGTAAAATTTGCAAATGCCAAAACATATTTGCATTTTACTGAATGTAATATCAAGTTTTTGAAAATCTGAAAGTATAAGCGTCACATTTTAACTCTGTACGTAACTAGTTTGAAATGAGCAGACAGTCTTCATGAACTGTTTGAATTGCTGTGGTGTGCATTGGTTCCCATGACAACGACTTGTCACAGGAAGTGCTAACTCATCACCTTGTGATGCCATGGTGTAAACAAACCAGGCTAGGTGGCTAAGCTAACCCCACCTAGCAACCCTTCCGCTCAGGCTAAGCTAACTAATAGCTTCTACAGTTAGCGGTTAGCATCATTTATGTGAAGCCTTTAACTACAGCTTGTGTGTGTGCAGCGTGAACTGATCTAAACCCATTCTGCTGTTTTAGTCACTTCTTTAAATCTTTTTATTGATTTTAATTGTAATAGCAGTCAGCTATCAATTTTTACTAGTATTATTTCTTCCATCTTTGTGATTTACTTACATCTTCCCTTTTTTCTTGTGTGGTTTCCCAATATAACCACAAGCAACTAGACATACTCTCCTTCTTGATTTTGTTTATTTACAACAGTTGCTTCATTTTATGAGCCAGCTACAAAGTAATCTGAACAATTACTAGGGCATAATTTTGAGCACCACTAATAAGCAGAATCTAATAGGAAAGCTCTCCTCTTCCTCTCCCTTTTTCTTTCCTATTTGTTCAGAGGTCAAGCCTGTCGTGAGCCATCAGTAAGAAATACTAAGAAATAATTTGACCACAAGAACCATCTTAAGTCATTTGTTAAACCTAGCTGTATTTTATACACCTGGCTGCTCACTGTGCCTTTAGCCCTAAATTCTGTTTGATCTTGCAGTAGTCTCTTGCCCTTACTCTCACCACAAGCGTGCCTAAATGTTGCAGATGCTCAGCCTAACTGCCCAGATGGCAGACCAAAAGGACTGGTTAGGTGTCGTGAGGAACACCCTCCTAACCAGTGTTGCTGATCAATTATAGCACCAGAGCCAAAAGCAACTGGACAAAGATGGAAGAGAAGTAAAGGCAGATGACTCAAACCAGAGGTATGGTCACAATGATCTGACTGAAGTCAACTTCTTCCTGGCCCACATCCTCACTGTTTTGAAACAAGAGGTGAACAACCTCAAACTCCAGATCACAGAGACTCACAAGGAGCTGATGCATGCTAAAAGCCACATAGACCAGCTAGAGATGGAGGCTCGGGACAGACACAAGGACCCTGACAGAATAGAGACACAGAAGAAAAGCCACAAACGGCAAACGGCTCTGACAGCTGCTCCGCAACGAGAGCAGCTGGAAAAGGCAGCCAGAGAAGACGTGGTAAAAGAACTCTTTCACAAATAGTCACTGTTAAAAATAGCAAATTCTGAACTCTAGGTCAAAGATGACACAATCAGGACCTGTGAACGTCCTCTGGATGTGTCCAGATCTGGGACTGAAGCTCTGACCCAGCAGCTGGACAACACCAAAGATGAACTAAGACTCTCTTGCCTGCAGCAGAAGAACCTCCCCCAGCCAAGCACAGAGGTACAGAGGGGGGAGCCAAAGCCTTCTGCTTGACACCTTATCAGCTAATTTCCTGAAATCCTCTAAAGCTACAGAAGGAGAAGGATTAATTCAGACAGACCCAGGCACCAGACCTACCACAGGGAGAAGCCATGGATGGAAACATCCTCTTCCTGCAGACACCGCATGATCTCCAACAGCAGGTAGCACAAGGGCGACTGGACATGCCTGCATCGAACCTGTAGGAGCTTCTAACGCTAGTAAGGAGCCCCATGAACAGTACTTACTTGAGAAGTACTCAGAAGCACAAGCTTCTGACCACTCACACAAGACAACTCAGACCTGCTCAAGTCGGCGCTGCCACCAGAGCAGAGGGACACAGCAAACTTCAGACTCCTTTGGACTGAGAGCAGAGGTAACAAACGCTTCTGTCATCAACCCTAGGTCAGTCTGAAACACTCTTCACACTACAAATCCCATAAACTCTTCCTGCAACCACCTGCTTCATGGGTGTCTGAATGACAGGTGACACTGTCATGGCATCTGCGAGCTCGACACCTGCTGAGCAAGCTCAAAGACCTGAACCTTGCCACCAGCAAACGTCTCGCCCGCACTAACTGACTTTAGGGTGACAGGTGACACACCGTCAAGGCACTGGATGCCTTGATTCCTGCAGCACCAGCTCAGAGAACTTAGCTTGCCCACGGTCTGCATCAACGACCACCACTCCAGGAGACACATACAACCAAGGCCCATCACAGCCTTCCAGCCTTGTGTGTCAGTGATGTGTCTGATCTTTCTGCACCTTCAATGTCGCTCACTGTTGCCATAAGAGAGACAACATCGAGCGAAAGGGGGGAATTATGTAATGACTGAGACAAATCAGACACAATTATTTGTTAGTTCACCAATAGTTTTAAGCTCACTCTGGGATTTGACTGTCCCCATCCCCCGGGAAGTTTTCAGTTACAAGTTTATTGCACTGAGGAATGTGGTTGCCGCATGGAGAACAGAGTAGAGACACAGAAAATCTGCATCTTCCTTGCATTTTCCACACAGAACACAGACTCTATGGCATTACTGTATAGACAGACTGTGCTATAAATGAATCCTTCTCAGGAAATGGTATCCATTATTACTGATGTTGTATTGTACTCATTGTATTTACATGTTTGATGATTGTTAAATGTTATGACCTGCACGGTAACTTCAATCATGCCATGTTTAGTGTCTATACGTTCGTAGCGGGAAGATTTAAATGCTTGTGTATGCGGTACATCCATACCTGTGCAACACATCAGTATTAAAAGAATATTTAATAGTTCTGATTCAAGAACTCAGCTTGTTAATCTTTCTGGGTTGTAAAAGCCCTGACAGGAGGGGTGTTGCCACCCAGAATTACAACATCTTGATTGGTCCGGTCAACAACTGAGAGGTGTGACTTTGACCAGAGGTTAAAAACCAGCGAACAGTGCCACTCCCTCTCTTCTTCTTCCTTGCTTCTGGACCGAACAAATCTCCTTGCGGCCGGCCTCTCTAGGCCCGGCCGCAAGGCTGGTAGGCCCCTGGCCTACAACACCCAGCCATGTGCTCATCACCCAACAGACTGGCAACAACTTCAGATGATAACTTCAAGAGTTATCCTCAACCTGCAGATCCGACGCTCTTCAGCCTAAAGGCATCTTGCAAGTATCGTACATTTTAATGCTAGACAGCGATTTAGTATTGATTTGTAAAGACTTTACCTTTGCTATTGCTAAAAGAAACTGATGAGTCCTTTCCAGATTGCCTTTGACATTTCATGTAGCTCTAGTAACAGCATCTCTTCCGGTTCAACACTATCATTACTCATTCTGACTTGCGTGTGTGTGTGTGTGTGTGTGTGACCCTTTATGTATGTTATGTTATGTGTTTGTTAGTTTAGTTATGTGTTTGTGAGTTAGTTAATAAAGATTGTGCACAATACACGTTTGGTTCTGACTCCGTCTGCTAATGAATTGCCTCTTAAGTGATAGATCCGGACTACGTGAGTAGTACAGTACAATAAGAAATATTATTTTTCCATAACTTGGAAATTGACATTTCTTAGAATTAATAAACAATCAACACTGAGCGTTCACTGGACGAACAGGTTAACTGATTGTAATGTTAATTTTAATGTAGCTACGTCCAGTTAATCTGATTAACGGATTTGCATATTCATAATTAATCATAATTAATAATCATAATGAGTTATGAATAATTATTAATATTTCCCCTTTGAGTTAATTTTCGCTACACAGGGCCCAAACTGTGCGTGGAGGTGAGCCCAACTATCTCTAGTCGGTACCTCTCAACCTCCCGCACAAGCTCAGGCTCCTTCCCCCCCCAGCGAGGTGACATTCCATGTCCCTAGAACCAGATTCCCTGTCTGGGGATTGGGTCGCCAAGGCCCCCGCCTTCGACTGCCACCCAATCCACAATGCACCGGCCCCTTACGGTCCCTCCCGCAGGTGGTGGGCCCACGGGAGGTCGGCCCCACGTCGCTGCTTCGGGCTGAACCCGGCCAGGCCCCATGGGGTAAGACCCGGCCACCAGGCGCTCGCATGCGAGCCCCAACCCCGGTTGCGCCATACCGGGCGACGTAACTGACCTTGATTTCATTCTTTTCATGCTTTCATGCTTTTTGAACCGTTCTTAGTCTGACCTGTCACCTAGGACCTGTTTGCCTTGGGTGACCCTACTAGGGGCATATAAGCCCCCGACAACATAGCTCCTAGGATCATTCGGGCACTCAAACCCCTCCACCACGTTAAGGTGACGGTTCGAGGAGGGGTTCTTTTTTTATAAAAAAAAAATAAAATAAAAAGTTTTCCTTAAGCAGTTTTACATAACAAAACATCTGGCACATTCTTTCCTGTAACACAGGCAAATATGAGGTAGGTAAAACTTCAAAAGTACCTAAACTTCAATACAGGAATTCACAAACTGTTTAACATTCTGCTAACCTAATGGCAGGTTGCTCACAGGTGAGTATACGATCGAGCATAGTTATTTGTATCTTCTGACCCATGTTCAGCAGGGGATGTGTTTGACATAGTACAACCATGCATGGGATACTTAGCTGGCTGTGTGTGATACCCTTGAAAGTGAAGGAGGTACAAACACTGGCTGTGGCTGGGTGCTTCGGAGCCCCTCAACAAGATATCATGCGCTTGGTGGAACAGGCATTGCTCTCAATTAAAGTATTAAAGAGTCTCTCCTCTCTCTGTTCTGATTGTTGTATTTGGTCTTGAACCCATTCATTTTGTTGCCTCATCATCTGCATTACGAACTGCTGATGCTGGAGATCACACTGCACCTTGCAGACTTCTTTCTTCGACTGATAAACTTAAATGTTATAAGATTTGATGGCAGAGACAAAGTGACACATTGGCTAAGTCACTAGGAAATTATCCAGAGAAACCCCTCAAAAATGTATGGAAGGCCAATGGGCAAACAAAAAGGACGAGTGAAAATAACTGATAAAAGTTGTATTTTTCATCCATTAAATGTATATAATTTATGTAATAAGGGTTGAAGGAGGACACAACTATAAGGTTGTCTGTGTTACCTAGGGATTTGAGATTTGAGTAAAATAATACTTGGTTTCTGCAAAACAGTAGAGATAAGTGGAATTGAGACAATAATGCATTTTTTTTTATTTTTTTTTAGATCAGCAGAATAACAATTTGATGGGATAGAGTGACAAAAATATAAACAGTTGAAATTATTGTGATGAAAAAAATGTAAAACTGTTTCAAAAACAGCTTTAAAGAAAATGATAATTTCTTATAGTACAAATTTGTGTAATTTATAAGTGATATGGAAGATTTTATATATATATATATATATATATATAAGTCTGTCTGTGTTTGTTTATGACAATTTTGGTACAGTGGCAAACCTAATGAGATGAAAAAGATCACTGCCAAAGAAGAGGGTTAAGATTGTGGTCATTTAGTCTAAGCAGTTATAATTGACAAGACATTTGAGTTTAATCACTAAAATATTTCACTAATATATTAGACTGTGCAGTAACATTTCAGTGCTGAGATTATTCTCAGTGAATTTAATTCTCACTGTAACTGGAGCCATCGGCCCTGCACATGGTGGTGACTAGGATGAGACAAAAAAGTTACTGGTCATAGAATAAATTCATCAAAATAGTCACTTCTATCATTCTAGGTCTGTATTACCATTTTAAAGACCTCTTTACTCTCATTAACTTTTACTTTCAGAACACATGGCCTTCTTTATGGCAGTCATTTCTTTGAACATCTCTGTGTCCATGATTTTCAATTGAAACGCAGTGCTTCACTATAAATAGCTTATCACTTATGACACAAGCTCAGATAGCAGCTTTTAGCTGACTTTGAGTGAGAGAGAGACTTTGAGGATTTCAGGACTGGTACACTGTCTTATAACTTTTAACATCAAACTTAACCTAAATCTTGTAACTCTGGCCCAACTTATGACTTATGACCAGAAATTGCATACGTTTTCAAATAAACATCATTTTTATATTTGTCTCAGTGACACTGGCAGTCTCATTTTTTGCCATTTAAACCCTCTGTCACTTTGACCATCAAAAATCAAATATTTAGAAATTAAAGGTCCTACATCATATCAGTTATTTACATTCACAGTAGTGATGCGCTCATCACAAGAAAACATACTTGAGACTGTTCAAATATTTTTCCATAAAATGAAACATTCTTTCAGAACATCCAATCAAAGGGTTGACAAAGACACTGGAAGCTGGGATATTATACTCTATTAAAGGGTTGACAAAGACACTGGAAGCCATCAGAGGCAGACAGTGTGGGGATACTACACACCATTAAAGGGTTGTAAAGAAGTTACTACTAGTGTGTCTCATGAACCAAAGCTCTCTGACTAGAGATTCAGGTAGTCAGGAATAGAATTGTAGCTTTTAGTTAAATACGACGAAATAGAAATAGGAATAAGGGTTGGTTTGTCAAGGATGCATCAGGAACGTTCCCGACAAAAATAAAGTTGTGACCCTAATTGGACTGGACCAGATTTCAGTGCTTTCCAACTCCTTAATGAGTGTAGTTATCACCAACCGTCTGCCTCCGATGGCTTTCCATAAAACACCAGCCTGTATTCAAGGACCTGGTGTCCTACACTCACATCTGAGTGCGTAAACCCACCGTCTCACTTCCCAACTATCTCAACTCTTTCAACCAGACAGCCCTAACCAATAAATAAATAAATCTTCCTACATTGTTAGTCAGGGATGTCACCAAAGAATGATTGCTCGCATTTCCTCCCCCATAAACTGTAGGGGATGAACAGTTTAGGACCCTTGAGACCAGATATGTTGAATAAAGACCCGGAGTCAAAGTTTAAAATAATTAATAAATTGAAGAAAAATTTAATGAAGAATAGTTTGCAGTTTCATCAGCAGAAACCAGCTTCAAGTCTCACAAGGAGTTCATAGGCCGCTCTATATTTCCACAACAGTTATACTCTAACACAATGGTTCTCAAACCTGTCCTGGGGACCCCCCACCACTGCACATTTTGCATGTCTCCCTCATCTAACACACCCAATTCAACTCTTGCAGTCTCTACTGATTAGCTGATGACTTGAATCAGGTGTGTTAGATGAGGGTGACATGCAAAATGTGCAGTGGTGGGGGGTCCCCAGGACAGGTTTGAGAACCACTGATCTAACAGAGTCAACTAACTACATCATTACTTCAGGTTGAATGATTCTGATTGGCTAAGAAAAACAGACGAATTTGGTAATCTTCCACACATGGACAGATAGTCAGAACCATATTTCCATTCGTCATGATGCTGATGAGGGGACCCTGGATTTAGGTACCGGATGTCTTTTTGGGGTCATGATAGTGTCGGCTGGTCTCAAGCAGAGTGTCATTTGTCCACCAGTACAAAGGAACCTGCACAAAACTCTTAGCGCACATACACAGATACACATGATTCACAGCTTCTTCAAGGCTGAAGTTGATCTGAGCTCTGCTTTGAGCAGGAAACTTTCCCAAAACATACTGAAAACATCTTTTCTCTCAGTGAGAGGTACAGACAAAAACTTATTTTCTAGTGTTTGAAAAGGAAAATAAATGCTTTAACATATTGAAGAAGTCACAGAAATATAAATGTTTAATAATTTAAAAGATATATATTGAAGCAGCAGTGGATTCCAGAATCCATTCCTTCAAAACTTTGTGGGTGGAATTTTACACTCAAAAGGGCAAAACTTTAAACTTAATGCAAAACACGCAATAAATTCCCCAGTGTTAAATCAACATCGCTCAGTTCATATGGAGAACCACCAGAAGGGTTGGTTGCCAGGTTTGTGGGTACTTGTGGTGTTGAGCTGACTGAGATCAAATGAGGCTGGAAGAAAGAGGAAGTCTGAAGCATAAGGCTTCTCAAGATGAATGATTTGGAAAGCAACATATCCAGTTCCTCTCCAAAGGTACCCAGTTGGCCTGGGGGATAAATTACTACAATATGAATATGAATTCAATATGAATTTCATCTTGTCATGATGAAATATATAGCCTACTTGGCTACTCTAATGTGGCGATGCTTGATGCAGTAGTGTTGTCATATCTGGCTATAACATGTTATTTAGCCTATAACCGTCAGGCTGTGTTCACGAAGGATGACGAAGGAGAAGAGTTCTATACAAAAATACAAGTTTAATCCAAAAGGCAGGCAAACGGGAAACAACACAACATTACAAGATGGTGATCGGACAAGGAACTGAAGACAAACAGGATCTTAAATACACAAAGGAAGATTAACTGAATACGTGCAGCAGTGATGATAATTAGTGTCCATAGAAACAAATGAATGTGTGCAGGTGAGGAGCAGGAGGGATGCTGGGAAATGGAGTCCTAGTGCTGGTGACCGTGACAATAACACGCTCTCACAAGTTTATTTTTTATTTTTGGGAGAAGTTACAATTACATATGCGATTTCAACAAACAGATACATTTAGACCTGTTCAGTTTCGACTGGAATGCGTCCCAGACCACCTCCTGAAGTGGTTTGAGCGAATGTGTTTCGAAGGGCATTTAGACCTGGGGCCTCATTTATAAAACTTTTCGTAGATTTCAACCTAAAAGTGTACGTACGCGAAAAAACCTAGATTCTGCGCACACACAAGTTATCTGATTTATAAAACCATGCTTACGCCAGAACCGGCGCAAAAATCCCAGTCAGCGAAGATTGTGTGTACGTGCATCTCCACCCGTCTCCTCCCTGAAATCACCATATATGGAGCTTATGACGCCTAGTTTTACTATGCATAACCTCATCTGCATATCATTTCCATACATATTCCCATCCACGTGACAAAATGGTTAACACACCGTCAAAGATACAAGATTTTGGAAAATATTAGAAAATGCCATTTGTGCAATATACACACATTGATAAAAATCATCTAATATCCTCTTTATGTTTTCAAATATTAAAATTTTATATCAACATCTCCTTAAAACAAAGTTGTATAAAATACTTAAGAGAAAGGTTTTATAATAGAGTTGATTCATTCATTTCCACTGGCCATTTTATAGTTATAACAACTATTTTAATTGTTTTAAAACTGACTTTAAAGGAAGTCTTAATCATTTGATTTCGAATGCTGTCCTGTTGACATGGTCTGAGTACTGTGAAATGTTGAGTCAAGACAAACAAATTGTTAGTATTAATGAATTTATATGTTTTGATGCTTATATCATTTTGATTAAATATTTTAAGATTAAAAAGTTTAGGTTTATGGTTATTTATGTTTATTTTATTTTATTTTTTTGTGGGCTATAATGGATCTGATGTGAAAAGAAATCTTAAAAAAAGGTTATTACGTAAAAGTAACAATTCTATGTTTTATTGAAAATGATCATTGAAATGGTCATGCAAAATTGTTTTCTTATTTTTAAAGGTGTTAAAAAAAGGATTTAAAAAATGTTCTGCAATTAAGGTGGTGCATGCTATGTCTATAGACTGTAAACTGAAGGATGATTTAAGAAACTTACAATACCTAGATGGATTATGATAGGTCTTATTTATTTTTTGTTGTTGTTTATTTTGAGTTAGACCACAATTTTGTTTTTAATATTAAAAATGATCTAAAAGGGGTATAGTGAAAGGAGTGGATTTACAATCCATCACCTTATTATATAATGAATTGGAAATGATAGTTTTCTAAAACCAGTGTCTAAAAACTGGTGTATATGATTTCAGGCAATGTCTGTATTTAGTATCTGAGGAGTGGCTGAGGGTCTGGCCCATGCCAGGAATGCAGTAACAGTGATTACTCGTTTAGCCTGGCATCCAGAGAATAAATATGTATTTGTTTTGTAGTCAAGGAAACTCAAGGGTCCTAAACTGTTTATCCCCTTCAGTTTTTTGTAATAATCTGTTTCCTGTAAGACATCAATTCAAGCACGCAAAACATAAATGCCAGTATCTGATCTTTTGTCTCTTTTGTCTCAAAACAAAAACTGCAAGTAAATAAAGGAACATGTGGGTACATTTTTGCTTTCAGTCACCTGAGCAAACTTGTGATATGTGAAACATTGCCAACCAAGTGTATAGTATCTGTGTTTTAAATGATCTTTTATATGGGTGATCCGTTTGTCTTTAGATCATTGCTTACAGCAGCCCTGTGATGTTACAGCATAAGAACTTGCACAAACATATTTGAAATATATATAGAACCTTATAGTACCAAGTACTACACTCAATTCTGCTCATAATTTGTTCATGGTTCAATGCATGCTGGGAGCCATGGGTGAGTTTTGGTTGGTGCACACAGAATTCACTGCATTATACTTTTTTGATGGTCACTGTTGTTGAGATTCATCTGCTGATTCTTGACGTGTCTGAGTCTGTGTGTCTGAAGTATCTGAATGAGTAGTTGAAAAACATAACTACACTGTAATAAATAAGTAGGCCTATCTGTTTCCACTAAAAATAGCCTATAAACAGCCTAAAATATATGTTCACCTTATCAGCAAAACTGCATAAATTTGATGGTACGGTGTTGCCTCCAGGCAACATGCTCTATTTTAGTTTGTTTTTAATAAAATAAGGCACCAATTGATTGATCAAGCATATCTCAGGACAGAATAACTTAAATACTAATCAATAAAAGTGCAAAAAAGACCAAAACATGACCAAAAGGGGTCCATTTTGTGTCCTGTTTCAGCACATCACATGACTCCATGTTTTCTCCATTGAAAAGTGCCTTTTTCACTTGTTTGTAACAATTTTAATCACCCACAAAAAAATATGAGTCACCTTCACTGGCAAGTAAAGAACTATTTTTAAGTACTTTACATTATATATCATCAAATGTTTTAGAGAAACATAAGGCAAAAACGTGAGGCAAAAAACTGTGTGTTGCCTCAAGGCAACATTATACCATATATCGCATAAGGCCATAATAGGTTTGAATAAAAATGTATCATATTTGTAAGGAAAAGAGTTAGAATGATCTAAATATGTTGGCATTTTCACATGATTTTGTAATGCACTTATAAGAATAGTAATTCACATACTATATCTGCATATATTATGATCTGCACATTTTCTATAGCACTTCAGCAAGGTGTGAAACACTGGCAGTTGATGAGGGTGAGGATGAGGAGTTAATGAGGGGTCATGCTGTGATGAGGAAGATGAAATCATAGTGACAATGGCTGGAGAAATTATATGTAAACAGCAGAGCAATTAATATTCTTGAATAAAAATCTGTAAAAATGTGAGACCATTGTGGTTTGATTTGTTTTATTAAAATTCATTTTTCATGACCAAAATAACCTACTTATTCACTGTGAGAAGGGTTACAAAACCAACATCATGTAGTTGTCAGACAGATGTTAAAAACTCATCACGTTAACAAAAACACAAAAAAAATTTTTTAAATGGCTTGTCAAAGTTGTTTCAGATAACATGTGAAATTGACCACTAGGGGTCACCGTGGAGACGGTGTCGGTATAGTTTCGAAGCCTTGACACAATATGGCACATTTGCTTCAACAGTTTCAGTGTTTCACAAAGCCTCGCTCTGCCCACCACTACACATCACACAGGTGCAAATCACATCACGTGACTAAATATCATCTCCTAAGCATAGGAACCAATGACTTCACATTATACATATATACACACTATCCCAATACACCACAGTTTTCTATACAAATCTGTCACCAATTTATCATCATCTTTTATTATAAGTAGATCAAGAAAGCTAACCTGAGAAGCATTATAATCAATGGTAAATTTAAGATGTTCAATACTGTGATTTAAAAATTGTAAAAAATCAATAATTCATTTTCTGAGCCACACCATATAAGAAAAATATAATCAACGCCACAAAAAATAGGATTGAATACACATTCATGTTCAAAATGACCAACATACAAATTCGCATAATTGGGAGCCATTGTGCTACCCATTGCACTTCCCTTAACTTGTAAAAAGAAGTCATCTTTGTAGATAAAAAAGTTTTTAGTCAGCACCAGTGTTGTCAGTGTCTTTAGACACTCAATGCTAGGACTCTTGTTACTAAAACCATCACATAGAAAAAGATTCAATAGCTTGTATGCGGCTATCATGTGAATTTAAAGAAGTGTCTTCCAATTAGTCAGTTTAAGAAGATTTCGTAGGATTTGTACGTATAATGAAAGGTACGAGAAACAATGTAAAGATCAACGTCAGAGGTTTTACGAAAGAGGTTATGAAAATACTTGGATTAAACAGGCTGTGGCACATTTCGAAAATACAGATCAGAAAGAGTGTCTTGCTCGAACAGTGTCTAAATCGACCAACAATAGGTTGTCTTGTATTATCCACTATTCTGCTCTAAGTAATGAGTTTGCAAACATAGTACATAAACACTGGCATATTCTAAGCTCTGACCCTTCACTGAGTCAGTGTTGTAAAGATCCTCCACGAATTGTCCATAAACGAGCCCCTAATATACGGCAAATGGTGGTGAAAGCTGAGGCCAAACCCCTGGTGTAAGTAAAACAAAACGTTGTTTAAAAACGCATATAGCCGAACACAGAAGTAATATATGATTGAAGGACCAAAAAAATCCCATTGCTGTGCATTTTGATGCTTTCAAACATAATTTGACGACTCTTTGCTTTAGGCATTGAACAAATACAAGTACCTTGAAGGGGTGGTGATATTAATAAAATCTTATTACAGAGGGAAGCTTTTTATATTTACACATTAAATACTCTCTCTCCTAAAGGTTTAAATTTGGATTTTGATTTGAAACCTTTTTTGTGAATTTATTTGACTTGGATGGATTTTTGTGTATATTTGATTCCATTTGTTACCAGTGTTGATTTGATTATTGGGTGATGAGTTTGATGACCTGTATCAGGTGTGACTGACCATGTTGAGATAATGATAAGAAATTGCCATTTTTTGACTATTTACTGTTTGCCTGACCTGACGAAGACCTCTTTGGTCGAAACGTTGTCTTTTTAATAAATTTTGAGAGCAGCGGTGGCAGTGTGCCAATTTTTGTTTGTTTACCTAATAGTGACTCTAATTATCGAGCACCTGCTCTAAGTTGAGCTGGGATGTGCACATATTACTTTTTTCTCTACACTCCAACACTACAACGGTCAGGAGCAGTGGCCATTTTGAACAAAAAATCTCAACCCTGTCACATCTCTGTATATTTATCATTGTTTTGGGGTTGAAAACCTGTGAAAAAAAGAGTTTTTCACTTCATTTATGAATAATTTTAGCCACTGGTTTCAAGTCCAGCCAAGGGTGACATCCTTACACTGGTTTACTCTTTGTATTAATACACATTCATTTACTGTGGTAACATTATAAGCTACTTCCACTCTTTTACTCTAAATATAATGTATATTGTGTCTATGAATTTGAAACATTTGAATGGACTGATAAAGGGAGCTGTAAAGTATTTTTGTTGAAGTATTTTGACCATAATAATGTACCAAATTTAACTCGTATAAATAGTACAGATAAATAGCGTTATACATTTCTAGGTAAAATTGAACTCCGAGCCTCCTGTACCCATTCTGTGACATCAAACAACTTCCCTGTGCCAAGGATCATGGGGGCCTGAAGTGTCCATCAGTTGTACCCTTCGAAATCCTTCATTCTGAAGGGCCCTTTGAAGTGGCCAGTTTTGAGCACTTTGGTTTAGAATGACCCTTCAATATGGCGGTCATGATTGTTTTCACTCTGAAGGACCATTCAGAGATCTATATACCCCGTTTTGAAATGCACCGCCCGTTTTGAATGCAGGGGTGTGTTTCCCAAAGCAAACTTTTGACTTAGAAAGAAGGGTACAATATAAGATTGAAGGCAAACCTGTTACAGTCTTCAACCCCATTACACCATTCTCAAGTTAACAACTTATTAACCTATTATTTTGGGCAAATTAAATGAATTAAATTGTTTTGAGGAACACATGAACAGTAGGTAGCAGGTTTTGTGTAAAATCCTTTTTAAACCAATTCCATTTAAGGGGTTGAGAATAAAAGGTCTATGCCTGAGGTGGAAAAATATGATTTGCTGGAGGTTTGATATGTGCTTAATGAGATTTAGAAAATTAAATGATGTTTTATTAACAAAGTTTGGGAGGAGCAGGTGCAGATAATTAACCTAATTAGCACAAGTGGAAAGCTTTCAGTTAATCAACCAACAACAAGAGGTATATATACTGCAGACTCACCTCTGTTCATTGATAGTTTATCAGCATCCCTCAACCACCCCATCTCCTCACTTCTAGTTCTAGCTATTATTACCACATCCGGGGGGAGTACTCTGGGTTCGGGCCAAAATTCAGAGCACAGAACCCTCTCCCCGGACAGCACGCCATATAAACATAACTTTACACTATTTAATTATATGGATATGTGAACTTGTGAATCATATGTAGTTAAAAATGTAAGTTGAAATATTACAGAATCGCAGGAATAACCCATCTGTGAAAATTTGCTTCCTAACTTCACCCCCTTAGGATACGAGAGAAGAAAATGAGGACAGAAGAATCAAAGGAAGTCTTGTTTATAAAATGATGAACATCACATTTCAGCTTTTAACAATCGTTCAAGAAAAGGCATGAGTCTGTATATATTGTGAATACCTTATTATCCTAATTAATTATATTTTTTGAATGCACATTAGCTTCTTTTCGATTCACTGGTCAACATTAACAACACTGCAGGAATGCTGCATAAAAATATGGGTCAGATTTCACACTGATCTGGAGAAAAACACAAGTGGACAGAATGGAAATGCAGATTCACTCTCTGACAGCAGATGGCGCTTATGAAAGAGCAGTGACAGAACTGGACAAAATGAAGTTTTTATGTGGCTGTCTTGATATTCAAGAAAACATTGTTTGGATGAAACGTGAAATATGTCTCATGTTATAATATTAGTTTTATATTTAAACACGTCTGAATGATCATTGAAAGTCTCCTAGTGAATCTGCAATTAGTCATTTCCACTGCTTAGAGCAACATGTAAGAATTAAAAATGACAATAAAATAAACAATAGTTGTATTTTGATATAACTGACACTGAATTGCGATTAAACAACCCACTTTATGCAACAAATGTCAAAATCACAGTTTAAAATGAACATCATCTACATTGATATTTAATATTCTACTTCTGGTCCAATGTACTCGTGCTGTATCAGCTGTGTGTTCAAATGTTCATTTCCAGCTGTTCTGGTGTATGACAGTGTTTTACTGAATAGGGTAAATCCAGTGATTAAGTATAACTATGGTAACAATCCTAGCAACCATTTATAGCCCCCTAGCAACAGTAAACAAGCTATATCTCAGCAGCAGAATATTTTACTGATTTAGGGACTGGATTTCACATACTAATCAAATTTACTTGAGATATCTAGTTATGATCTCTGTTGTTGAAGACGTGATATCTGCCTCCACACAGATCAACTACAGTAGGTGTCTTAATGCAGAGTTAGCTTTAAAGTGTGCCTTTATAATGTTTTCTTCCAGCTGAATGATGGAGTATTTAACACTTCTTCACCAAACATCATCTGAACATCATCAACATCTTCTGAAGAATCTGCTGTTCTTGTTCAGTGAATCTGACATCTACTCTGAGAACAATGAGAAAAGTGTGCGGTCCAGGATTGAACTACAATGAACTCATCAGATTCAGGTTTCATCTGTGTGTCAAATAATCCAGGAGTATCAACTACAGACACATTCCTGACTTTGTTTCTGATGTTGTTTCCTTTCCTCTTCCTCTTCCTCTCTCTGTCTCATCTCTCTTTCCTCTCTCCGTTTCATCTCTTCCTCTCTCTGCCTCCTCTTTTCTTCCTCTCGTCTGAATCTGTGAGCCTCTTCATAGATCTCATTACTGAAGTGTCCTCCTCCATTCTGCTCTATCATTGTGTCAATCTTCTGCAGTAGATCATTCACCTGCTCTCTGTTATTCTGATCTTTATTGTTGAAGATGTGATATCTGCCTCCACACTGCTCAACTAGATCTCTTAATCTACTGTTCTCCTTAATGAGTTTCTCTACAGACTCTCCTTCTAGCAGATCTCCATGAGTGAAGAGAATGATGGAGTATTTTAACACCTCCTGACCAAACAGTGTTTTAATCTGTTCTGTGATCTGCTGCTCATGTTCAGTGAATCTGTTATTCACAGGAAACACAATGAGAAAAGCGTGAGGTCCAGGACTGGATAAATAAACACTTCTGGCTATCTCTCTCACTAACTCTTCATGTTTCATCTTTGTGTCAAGTAATCCAGGAGTATCAACTACAGACACAGATCTGCCTGAAACAGTGACGTGAGCTTCTGAACATTCACGGGTTACTAAAAACGGACTCATTGAAGATTCAAACTTTTTTTGTCCCAGGATTGTGTTTCCAGATGCACTCTTCCCAACTCCAGTTTTACCCAGAAGAACAATCCGTCTGGATGAGAGACTGACAGCAGGAATATCCTGGATGTTGATGGGGATTCTTTGTATTTTTGGCACTGTATAACAAAGAAAACAGATCACAGTCACTTATTTTACTATAACATGTACTTTACTGCACCAATAAAATAGTTACAGTAACATACAGTAAATACTGATTCAGAATCCGGATGAATCAGACAGTATCACTGCTAAACCAGTGATAAAGCAGTACAAATTTACATGTTTTAAGTTTCATTTTTATTAATATCAATGTTTTGTTTGTTTTGAAAGCTATCTTTTACTGTTAATGTGGAAAGAATGAATCAAATATTTCATATTCTCATAGTAAGAAGCCTAATTCCTTTTTGGCTTATGTGAACATTTTCTACAAATCTAAAGAGATTCTTAGACTTACGATTCTCTGAATTCCTCTGTAAAACTTTAGATATCAGTAGTCTCACTTGGTCACTCTGTCCTCTCTTCTTGTTGTTGAACACATGGTATCTCTGATCATATTTCTGAACGAGTTTCTTCAGTGGTTCATTGTCATCGATGAACTCAATTATTGTCATGTTTTCTTCCTCCAGTTCGTCTCCTCTGGTGAAAAGAATCCAGGTTTTCTCCAAACGTTTTTCTCCCAGCAGCTCCTCAATCTTCTCCACAGTTTCTCTCTCTTCTTCAGTGAATCTGTCAACTTTGATGACCAGCAGAAACACACAGAGACTTGATTCACATCTCTGAAGAACTTCCTTATATTTCCTAAGCTCTTCCTTACTGTTTAAACCATAAAATCCTGGTGTGTCACAAACAGTGAGTGGAAACCCACAGACAGAACTAGACTGAACAGCAACATCTTGTGTGACTACTTTGATGCCTTTCTTTGATATGAAAGCTTCTCTTCCCAGGATTGTGTTTCCTGATGCACTTTTCCCAACGCCTGTTCTTCCCAGCAAGACCAAATTTAAACAAGGATTTGGTATCACATTTTTCTCCTCCATTTTTATTCCACAGCCTGTGAAGAAATAACATCAACATGGAATAAGACTAAAAAAAAATAATACATCCAGGTACAATAGTTGTAACGCCACGCCAGCAGAGGGAGCCCTCTCCCGAGTACTGACTGTGTGCCGCTCCCTCTGCTTCACTGTTCACATCCTGTTTGTCAGACATTTAAGCATGGCTAGGCCATCACTTCACTGCGAAGTATTGACAGTTTACCTGCCTTACAGAGCGCTTCTTTCATTGATTGTTTGCCATTCTGTTACGACCATTGCCTGTTTGACCTGTTTCTGCCTTTTGGATTGCCCTTCTGTTTTGTTGTTTGGATTGGACTGCCTTACTGTGTTTGAACCTCTGCCTGCCTCACGTTTATGTCTCTGCCTGTCGATTCGGCTTTGTTTGCTGTGGATTGCAATAAAACACTGCACATGGATTCTAACGCCGCCTCAGCGTCCTCACAATAGTGTACTTGAATGCACTAAAAATAATTAAATACAACCAAGTACATTTGTAGTTCATTCTATATTAAAAGTGTGAAAGTTATACACTATAAATACACTAAGTAAAAGTGTATTTCTACTTCAGTAGTACTTCACTGCACTTGAAAAAGTATACTATAATACTTATTGATTTTAGTGCACTGAAATAAAGTATACTACCACTAAATATACAGAGTTTTATTAGTGTATTATTGAAAGTGTGCTTTAAATGCTTTAAAAATTAGTTCAATATTAATAGACTTTTACATAGTAATCATAAATGTAAATGAAATGGATTAAAAATATATTATATGTTATATTATTATATGTACTAGTTATAACTACATTTTTCCAAATGTGGTGCTTAATTACATTTAATATAAATGCACTAATTAGCACTAACACTTCAATTGATTTTAAGTGTACTGAAATAAAGTAAATTAAATTAAATATACAGAAGTGTTTTATAAGTGCAGTTCTTAATAATGTGCTGTGAACGCTTTACATAACATTTTAGTGGGTTTTTATATATTAACTGTCAGTAAGTTCTTTTTAATGGATTTTCATGAAAAATAGAGTAATATATGAATCAGTAGATGAGTGTAAATCAGAATCAGAGCAGAATTATTGAAACACTGAAAAACTGAAAACAGCTGAAGTAAATGTGAATGTGATTTATGTTTCACAGAATTTAAAGTTCAACTTACTCTTCCTCTGATCACTAACTCTTTTCTGTCTTTCCTCTTGTTTCTGTTTCTCCCACTGCATTCGTTCCAGTTTCATCTGTTCAATCATTTCATTCTCTCTTTCCTCTCTGTCTTTAATTATTCTCTTATATTGTTCTTCTCTCTCTCTGAATTCTTCTTCTCTTCTCTTTCTCTCTTCATCATGATTCTGTCGTTCTTCCTCCATCATCATCTTCATTCTCTCTTTCTCTTCTTCATGTTTCTTCATCAGTTCTTCTCTTTCTCTGTTCAGTTTCTCCATCAGGATCTTCATCTTTTCTTCTTCTTCTTCATGTTTAGATTGAAGATCTTCTTTCTCTCTTTTCATTCTCTCTCTCTCTTGTTCCAGTCTCTGATTAAATTCATCAAAATCTCTCTGTTCTTTCTCTCTTCTTTTCTCATCCTCTTCTTCTTTTCTTGTTTTTTCCTCTAGTTCATGTTTCTCCCATTCCTCTCTTTCTCTCTTCATCTCCTCATGGATCTTTTCCTCACTTTCTTCCTTTTCTTTCATTAGTGTTTTATATCTTTCTTCCATCTCTCTGAATTCTTCTTCTCTTCTCTTTCTCTCTTCATCATTCCTCTCTTTCTCTTCTTCATGTTTCTTCATCAGTTCTTCTTTCTCTTTAAGTTCTCTTTTACATTGTTCTTCTCTCTCATTAAACTCCTCTTCTCTTTTCTTCCTCTCATTCTCTATTCTGTTCATCAGTCTGTCTGTTTCTGTGTTGTATCTGATCTGAAGATTTTCTTTTTCTTTCTTCACATTCTCATTTTCTCGCCTCAGTTCCTCCATTTCATTTTTTAACATCTCATGCTCTCTCTTCATTTCATCTCGTATCTCCTCCTCCTTTTCTTTCATTTCTATTTTATATTGTTCTTCTTTCTTTCTGAATTCTTCTTCTCTTCTCTTTCTCTCTTCATCATGATTCTGTCGTTCTTCCTCCATCATCATCTTCAGTCTCTCTTTCTCTTCTTCATGTTTCTTCATCAGTTCTTCTCTCTCTTTTATTTCTTTTTCATATTGTTCTTCTCTCTCATTAAACTCCTCTTCTCTTCTCTTTCTTTCAGTTTCATGATTCTCTATTCTGTTCATCAGTCTGTCTATTTCTATCTGAAGATGGTCTTTTTCTGTTTTTATTTTCTCCTTTTCTTGCCTCATTTCTTCCATTTCATGTTTAATTGTCTCTCGTTCTCTCTTCATCTCCTCACAAATCTTTTCCTCACTCTCTTCTTTCTCTTTCATTAGTGTTTTATATCGCTCTTCTATCGCATCTCTTTTTGTTCTCTCTGTTTCATGATTCTGTCTTTCACTCTCTATTCTGTTCATCAGTCTGTCTATTTCCATCTGAAGTTTTTCCTTTTCTTTCTTCACATTCTCCTTTTCTTTCTTCATTTCCTCTATTTCATGTCTAAAAGTCTCTCGTTCTCGTCTCATCTCGTCTCGTATCTCTCTCTGATGTTTCTCTTGTTCTCTTATTTCTCTCTTGTGTTCTTCTTCTCTTCTCTTTCTCTCTTTGTCCTGATTTTGTCGTTCTTCCTCCATCATCATCTTCATTCTCTCTTTCTCTTCTTCAAGTTTCTTCATTAGTTCTTTCTCTTTCATTTCTCTTTTGTATTGTTCTTCTCTCTCTCTGAATTCTTCTTTTCTTCTCTTTCTCTCTTCATCGTGATTCTGTCGTTCTTCCTCCATCATCATCTTCATTCTCTCTTTCTCTTCTTCATGTTTCTTCATCAGTTCTTCTCTTTCTCTGTTCAGTTTCTCCATCAGGATCTTCATCTTGTTTTCTTCTTCTTCATGTTTAGACTGAAGATCTTCTTTCTCTCTTTCCATTCTCTCTCTTTCTTGTTTCAGTTTCTTATTAAATTCAACCAAAACTCTCTGTTCTTTCTCTCTTCTTTTCTCATCCTCTTCTTCTCTTCTCTTCTTTTCCTCTAGCTTTTGTTTCTCCCATTCCTCTCTTTCTCTCTTCATCTCCTCATGGATCTTTTTCTCACTCTCTTCTTTCTCTTTCATTTCTCTTTTATATTGTTCTTCTCTCTCAATAAATTCTTCTTCTCTTCTCTTTCTCTCTGTTTCATGATTCTGTTGTTCATTCTCTATTCTGTTCATCAGTCTGTCTATTTCTGTGTTGTATTTGATCAGAAGATTCTCTTTTTTTCGCTTCATTTCCTCTATTTCACGTTTGAATATCTCTCGTTCTCGTCTCATCTCGTCTCGTATCTCTCTCTGATATTTCTCTTGTTCTCTTATTTCTCTATTTCTTCTTCTCTTCTCTTTCTCTCTTTGTCATCATTCTGTCGTTCTTCCTCCAGCATCATCTTTATTCTCTCTTTCTCTTCTTCATGTTTCTTTATCAGATTTTCTTTCTCTTTCAATAGTGTTTTATATTGTTCTTCTCTTTCAGTAAATTCATCTTCTCTTTTCTTCCTCTCATTCTCTATTCTGTTCATCAGTCTGTCTATTTCTGTGTCATATTTGATTTGAAATTTTTCCTTTTCTGTTTTTATTTTCTCTTTTTCTTGTCTCAGTTGCTCAATTTTATTTGTAAGTTTCTCTCGTTCTTGTCTCATCTCTTCTTTGTGTTTGTTTATCTCGTCTTCTCTTTCTCTGACTCTTTCCATCAGGATCTTCATCTGTTGTTCTTGTTTCTCTCTCTCCATCTCTCTGAACATCTTACATGAGTAGAAACTCCCTCCGTTCGCTGTCACCATGTTGTCTATCTTCTCCAGTAGATCAGACACCTGTGTTCGGTCTCCAGTCTGATTATTATTGAACACATGGAATCTGTTTCCGCATGCTTCAATCAGATTCATCAAAGGAGATCCAGGTTTTCCTAGAAACTGTTCAATAGTTTTGTTCTTCAGATCATCTCCTCTGGTGAAGAGCACCATGGTGTACTTTAGAGATTTTTCACCGAAAGTCTCTTGGATGATCTTCACTGATGTTGCTTCTTCTAGAGTGAATCGTTGTCCTAAATTAAGCACAATGATGAACACATGTGGTCCAGGCAGGATCATGGAGATGCAGTTGCTGATTTCTCTCTGGATCTCCTCATTACTCAGTTCAGTATCAAACAGTCCTGGAGTGTCGATCACAGTAACGTGTCGGCCGTTGATTTCAGATGTTTCTCTCCGACTCTCTTTAGTCACTGACTCATGAGATGTTTCTGCTGTAAATGCGTCTCTTCCTAAGATTGTGTTTCCAGTTGCACTTTTCCCAACTCCAGTTTTTCCCAGCAGCACAATCCTCACTTCATCTCTGTTTTCTCTTGAACCTGAAAATTAAAAACAGAACAAATCATAGTGAAATTTAAGAAAACATCTTTATTAATTCAAGTGACTCAAAGATAAACAGGGGGATTGGAGTACAATGAGCACTTTTGACCCATTTCCTTATTTTGATGAGTCAAATATATTCTTTGTTATAAACCCCGGTAATAAAACAAGGACCTGCCGTGATGCATCTCCTAAAGCCATTCTTTCTATTCATATTGTCTGATACTCTTTTTCAAACACACACAGACAGACACTAGGGCTGAAATTTCACATACACACACACTACAAATTAAACAGATTTCTGAAGACAAAAAAGCTGATGATGCTTTCTTCAGGTGCCCTTTTATAGCCTGTGACATCACCTGACTGCTGTAACCAATCAAGATTTGTGTATATTGACATGTACTTCAGACACCAGTTCATGCAGAGCATTCCCAGAGCATCAACACCATGACACATGACACTGTGTCATGGTGTTCAACTACAAAAGAGAATTGAAAAAAGTATATGTTGTTTTTTCTACATATCTGTCTTGGAGGTCAGCTCTTGAGGAGAGTGGCTGAGATCAATGTGCTCTCTTCACAGTGAAAAAAAGTTCTTCACAGTTTTAAGAGGCAATCGTGACCTAATGGAGACTTTTAACCCAAAGGTTGTGGGTTTGAGTCTCAGGGGAAGTGAATGAACAGCATGAATGAGGTGACACAGACATCTTATCAGCTAGCATACCTATACTTCGCTCCTACCCTCCACTCTCTGAGGCAGAAAGAGTCGTGTTCAAACAACTCTCTACCTTTACCTTGACTATGACCAGCCTATTTCAACCCGAGCTGCTGAATCTTTAGCCATTTCCAAGAAACTGCTGAAGACTCATCTTTATCATCAACACTTGACCCATTAATACTAACACTTACTAGACTATATCTATTTAAAAAAAATAGCAACTACATGGACTGTGCTAGACTAATGTCTCGGTTATGTATATAAACTTAGTTCCCCGAATACGGAACGAGACACTGCATAATCGCTATGTGAACGCCTCTGCGTGATGTCGTTGTGAAGCACGTATGAAATTTGTCCAATAGGGAGACGTTACGTCATAGGCGGGTGACGTCACTGACCAGGAACTATAAAGCCTACCCGAAAACACTCTCATTCAGCTTCTGAAATACTGAAGCAAGTGACTTATGGGCATGCTGGGAGTATGGCAAGGCGACGCAGCGTCTCGTTCCCTATTCAGGGAAATAAGTAGGGATGTCCCGATCAGGTTTTTTTGCCCTCGAGTGCGAGTCCGAGTCATTTGATTTTGAGTATCTGCTGATACCGAGTCCCGATCCGATACTTCTATAATACATCAAAAAAAGAATAAAGAAGAGCGAAAAAAAAAACAGATCCAGGACGTTCCTTATTTTTTATTTAAGTACAAACAGAGCACTTCTGTGAGGTAGCTTGAACAATCAAGTAATAAATAACATAAATTGTTCACTTCACTTCACTTTAGTGCAACAGTAAATATAAAAAAGGCTAATATAAAAACAAATATATTTGGTTTGATTTGGGTATGCTGCAGTCTGTGTAATAACTAAAATAATGTTTATATATATCATTTTTTCTGGCTAGTTTACTTTAGTTTTTTATAATACACCATACTTTAACCCAAACTGAATAATAAAAAACAAGTTTAAATGGGTAAATCTTCTATTATTATTTTTGATTCTTAATTTTCTTTTCTGTCATACTCAAATTCTTGTTAAAACACATTAGACATGTGTATTGTGTGCATTTTGAACACTTTTTGTGTGAAATTATATTTATTTTGTCCATCAAAAGTGTGCTTTCACTTTAATTACGCGTCAGCAGCGCAGCGTGTGTCTCAATCAGCTCCCTAGTTCAGTAGTCAGGGCACTGATCAGGGTATCAGCCACATTCACTTTCATTATATACTGATTCACGACCTAGGGAGCTAGGGAGCTGATTGAGACACAGGGATAGACTCGGTGCCGAGACGATCGCGGCACTGCTGCTTACGCGACGCTCCTGCCTGACGCTTTACGAGCTGCTCCTGCTGCCTGTGTGAATGCATCCGTTGGTTGACATGCACGCTGAAAAAAATATGCGCTACTCACGCGCCGCTTACGCTTGCAGTGTGAAACAGGCCTAACTCTGTGCCACCGCATCACTATAGATGTGTTAAAAATAATGAGAATATATATACATATATATCCGAGTCCTGATCGGGAGGTAACGTCCGATTCCGATCGAGTCTGAAACCACATGATCGGGCCCAATTTCCAATCACGTGATCGGATCTGGACATCCCTAGAAATAAGGTTATATACATAACTGAGACGTTCCCTTTCAAAGGAACTCACACTGCGTAAACGCTATGGGAACGACAATCCCAACGTCGCCATATGAGCAAGTGACTGTTCGTGTGTAGCTGAAGCTACAGATGGCCTCGACCACTCACTTGCTCATTCTCTGCTTGGATGCGGGGAGACCCTTCCTAGGTGCCCCAAAACATACAAATATAAGACCATAAGCTAACTGCCATAAGACCTAACAGTCTCTGGAACTGTTTGACAGTGAGTGACTGGCCTAGCTTTATGTCTGAGATGGTCGAGAGAATCAATGTTATGCGAGCCGGAGATAAACGGGCACACATAGCCACTGAATCCCAAACCACGCCTAGATAAGTGGTCCTCTGAGCTGGAGAAAGCACACTTTTCTTTGCATTTAGTCTCAACCCCAACCTTCTCATATGATCTCTAGGGGTGACCCTGAAAAGTCGACGATTCGAATCTTCAATAGGAGGAGCCTGATTCGACTATCAATCCCACAGTCAAATCGTCACAGAGGTGTTATGAGACGAGATATGGGGGCGCTCAATATCTGATTTTACACAGACATACCGGTTCTTTCCTAATAGGTTAATATACAGCCTATTATGTTAATACTATAAATAAAAATGTGAAAAGAAAGAAGCTTTTAATAAATATTTTTAATGTGCGTGAATAAATACAACCTGTGACCGATTTAAGTTTTACTTCCAACTCAACGACAAACACTGCTGCCGCTTCTGCCGGCCAACGAGGTGACTATAGCGCGCTATTTGAAAAGACTCAACGGACACAGGCAGATCGCGTGAAAGACTGGATTTTTGTCTCTCAATCAATAGGGTAGCTACAAGTGATTTCAAACTATTTCAGCTGCTTGTAATTTGATTTTTGGATGCTGTTTAGCTAAAAAGACTGCCACTCCAGTTTAGCGTTTATTGTCTCTGCAGTTAAAAAGACAAGTTGACAATTCTAGCTATAATTTTGTCATTTTAATAATTTCTTTAATTTAAATTTATTTATTGATCACTCAGGGTTATTTAATTTAACTATTTCTGGCTTGTGTTTTGAATATATGTTCCCCTGCACTTCAGGCATTTTGCATTTTTTTTAATTAGACTATTTTCATTTATTAGAACGGTATATTCTGTTCTAATTCAATTCTGTAAATTAATGTTTGATAAAAAAAAATTATATATTTGGTTATTATGGTTTTTGGTGCATCAATGTTGCGCTGTAGATTAGTTAGCCTAAAGCTTGCTCGCACAGACAATTTAGCCGATGTAATTTGATTTGCCGACATATGAAATGTATATCTGCAGTGTGGCCTTTCTGCAGTTATTAATATATATATATATAATAAAGTTTATTGATCCAAAATGTTTTTATTCATTTTCTTCTATATCTTTGAGAGTGTTCTGTACATCGTGGCTGTGAATGTTTATCCGCATTGCCTTTCATTTGTTTAAAAAATATAAAATCATTGTCAGTTTAGTCTATCACTTGACAGGCAGTTTGGTCGGTTTATAGAAAGATGTTTCTCTGTGCTGTGTGTGAAAGAAAATAAAAATTGTCAAGCCGCGGGTAGACTATAGCCAGACCTACTTCATTTTACGTGTCCCGCTCCATCTCGTGCACAGTTCAGCGCGCGAACCTTTCAAAGTCTGTGCGCACTCTCTAGCGCACTCCCCCCCCTTTATGATTCGACTGTCAGTCGAATACAGGCAATCTGATTCAAATCGGATTCGACTACGTAAATCCGTAGTCGAGGACACCCCTAATGATCTCAGTGTTGAGCTGCCATCTTCTCTGATTGAGCCAGAATCAACCAATCGTCTATGTAGTTCAGAATGCGGATGCCCTGCATACACAAGGGCTTCAGAGCCGCGTCTACACATTTGGTGAAGGTGCGGGGTGACAGTGCTAGGCCGAAGGGAAGAACCCGATATTGGAATGCTTTGGAGTGCCATCACCAGAGCCTGCTCGGGACCCACCACTGTGGGCAAGATCCCTTTGAATCGGGGTGGATGATGAACTGAATCGCATACCCCTTTTTTACTGTGTGCAGCACCCATTAAGATATTTGACAGACCTTTCCACATTGTCAAAAAAATCTACTAAGGAAACCAGCCTCTCGAGGCTGGCCTCTGGTGGAATATGGGCAGGGAGCTCAGTGCCCTGAAGCGGAGTCCCCACAGGGAACGACTGGCTTGGCTGCACCAGAGAGAGTGCACCACCCTTGGATGACATGCAGGGAACTACTGCGCCCCCGGCATTGCGGCGGGGTTAGGAGATCACCCCCCTGAGGGCACCGAAGACACACGGGCACCGTTAAGAGAGGTGAACACCGCTTGACTCTGAAGGGGACCACCCTCAGGATCCTGATCCATCTGCCATCAGGATTGACGAAGCCCTCTTAGTAACAGTGATGGTCCTCAGGTCTGTCTTGCTCTTCGAGGACTTCGCCTGAGAGCGTTGTCCCGCATCCCAGCTCCTCGGAGGGGGAGAATGGGTAGCAACGCTCTGCTATTGGTGCTGTCTGCGTGTATGCGAGGAGCTCGTACTCGGCTTGGGCTGCTCCCGCCCAGCAGCCGAAGGGACTTGGGATCGGCGGGGAAGAAACTGCTGAAAAGCTGCAGCTTGTTTCTTAGACTCCTGGAACCTCTCAGTGATGGTGGTGATAGCATTACCAAAGAGGGCAGAATAATTTAGTGTGGTGTGTCCAAGAGAATCGTTTTATCTTTGTCTTTGATTTCAGTCAAATTCAACCAAAGATGCCTCTCCGTGGCCACCAGGGCTGCCATAGAGTGGCCGATGGTCAGTCTGGTATGCTTGCAAAATGCTTATTGTATGCAAGCAAGCTGCAGCCTGACCTGCAGCTGAGTACGCTTTACCCACTAGCGCTGATGTTGTTTTCAAGGGCTTAGTGGGTAATTTCGGGGTTTTGAGGGACGATGCCGCCTGGGGAGAGAGATGGCTTGCAAGCGACTCCTCCGCTTTTGGCATCGCCCCATACCCGTGTCTCCTCAAACCAATAATGTTACTGTAGGTAGACATTTGAGGGGTGTAGACACGGAAGGATACCGGTCTTTTCCACGACCTCGACACCTCAGTGTGGAGGTCGGAAAAAATGGTCAGCTCTGACGTGGAGGATGAGCAAACCTAGATGGTAGATAATGTTCATCAAGTTTACTTCTAGTCTGCTGCTCTTGCTTCTCGACTGGCCAGTCAATGTTCAGCTTGGCAACGGCTCAAGTAAGCACATCCACAAGCTCCCAAATCTTCAGTCCTTCCTGTTGTCACACTGACAACATCCAGCTCCTCAGAACTGGACGCCATCAGCGTGTGCTTCCTGACTCCGGATAGACACTTTGGATGCAGCAGGTGAGGGCAGAGATAAGGCTGGGCCCGTCTCTAACCCCGCTGCTACATCCATTTGTGAACGTCAGGACATGAGGCGCAGCCCTGCCTCAGCAGAAGCGGGACCCGAGTCCTGAGGAACGTGAACCGAGCCACTCTCCTCGAAGAGGGCCCGGCAGGAGTGCAGCGTTTTCATGGGTAACTGCTTGCAGTGCACACAGGCAGCCCCTACGAGAGCTGCCTGGGCATGCTGCACTCCCAAACAAGCAACACACATTTCATGTGTATCCCTGTCCATAATGAAATGAGGACAGGGAAGAACACACTTCCTGAATTGCTGCTCACTCGCCATAATATAAATGAATGAATGATGGTAGACAGACAACAATAAAAAAGACAGACAAGATCACATGTAGCGCTTGCTGAAGACACAGAAGCTGAATGAGAGTGTTTTCGGGTAGGCTTTATAGTTCCTGGTCAGTGACGTCACCCGCCTATGATGTACCATCTCCCGATTGGACAGATTTCATACGTGCTTCATGACGACATCATGCTGAGGCGTTCCCACAGCGATTATGCAGCGCAAGTTCCCTTGAAAGGGAACTGGAACTAGTCACAACATTTGCATTGTTATCTGTTGTGGAAATTTTAATTTTTCATATGCTTTTAACCTGTATTCTTGTGAAATATGATGCTTATGGAACATGGTATGATGTTGGCTTAAGTGGTAATGTTGAACATAGTGTTAACATAGATGTTAGAAATAGAAAGAGCAAGATATGGTATGGGGACATGCAAGATGTATGTTAAAAACATGTCTGTGCTAATAATGTGTGGAAAGTTACAGCCACTAAGAGATGTTCCTAATATGGTAAAAAGACAGAGGCTTCGGCCTTGGAGGTTAGAGATATAAAAGTGAGGGGAAGCTTTCGTTCTTGGTCTTACACTCTGCAGCTACTTGTGTTTCTGTATGACCTGTCTGACCTTTCTTGCAAGAAATAAAACCTTTAAAGACAATTGGACGTGTTTGTCTCTTATGCAGTAGAGTCGGAGTGTTTTTTTTGCCACAACATTATCATATTGTTGGTTTGATTACTTCTACCGTTGTCCTCATTTGCTCATCTGCTAAAAGATGAAATGTAAAAGGGCAATTCTTAGACTATGGGCACTTTCATGTCCTTTGATCATATTTTATAAAAAACATTTAATTTTGAAAAATCCACACTTTCATAGTTAAATTTACAATGAAAGTACTTTAGGAACTTTTTACCGGTAATCTATAATGATTTTTTCACCTTTTTAAACATCATTATACATGCAAATATTGCTGTTTTGTGCTTGTCCCACACCCAGACTTCTGATCTTCAATAATGAAAAAGAAGTGTAAAAAAATGATTTATCTATTTTTTTTTTTTTATATGACTGAGTAAAGTATCAGTAAAAGAATCAAAACATAATTGAGGTTTTTAAGGTCAGACAACTATTAATGTGATTTTATATACAAAATGTAGTTGTCCCACAGTATTGCCGTCATTTCCACCACAACGCTGTAATGTCCCTTTAAAAAGTTTTTTTGAAAGACTGTTTGGGTAGTTTCTATGGAGATGAACAATGACATCACAGCACATGTCTGACATGGAGGAGATTTTAAATTTCTTCAGCAACTTGGAGAAGAAAACTCAAGGTAAATATTGCTTGAAATGAAAATATTTTTATTGTATGTCATTTCCAAACATGGCGTAACATCAAATGAGTTTGTAAATAAATAGATTTTTTAACACAAATAGATGTATTTTGCATGCATGCAATGCTTGCTACCAATTCATAGCTAATCTGTAATACTAGCTTTGATTTTTTTACAAAATACTGTAGGATTGTCATTTCCACCACATTATCTTCTTGGGTGGAAATGACAAAGGTGAGGTGGAAATGACATTTATGCTTACAAGGTGCAATTCATAGATTGAGTGGCTACATATGAATATTTTATTTATTGAAATGTACAACGTTAATGTATTTATTCAAATATATGTTGAAATGCCTTTTCATCTATTTTTAAGATGCCGTGGAAGTCAACTAGAGAAAGGTCTCAGTCCTATAGGGACAGACTAAAAGAGGTCCCTGTCAAATATGAAGAGCGACTGAAGAGAGACAGGGAGAGATACATAAAGAAAAAAGAAAGAGGGGTTGTAAAGCCAATTGCAGATTTGTCAAAGCGCGAACAACGCAAAAGAAGGAGACAATGGAGAACCAATCAAAGAAATTATCGGGAGAAGATGAATCACATTCTCTCTCTCTCTCTCTCTCTCGGTGCATGCTGGGAGTTTGGGGAATGTGAGTGTCTCACGGGTGAGAGGAGCTTTTCGTGGGGTGTTTTCTTACTATTTTCGTTTATTTATTTATTTATTTATTTTTGTATGAGTGTTTTTGTAGAGCTATAGAGGTTAATTTAAAAATATTAGTAGCTTGTTTAGTTGTAATCGCCAGGTAAAAGTTTGGGCCTCGTGGCGGAGGGCGGGGATGGAGGTTTCCTCTCTGTCGCTCCGCCATGGAGTCAGGTGCGTGCCAGACGCCGGTGTGACGGTCGAGGACGTACTCTTGGCGATTGGAGAACAGATAGGATTTGATAACATTGTATCTGCATCCAGGATGAACAAGGCCGTGGTAGTTTTTCTAAAGGATCAAAGTTTTGTGAGTAAACTCATTGTGAGCGGTGTTTGGGTAAGTGGAGCTTTTGTTACCATTTCACCTTTGGTATCGCAATCGACAAGAGTGAACATTTCCAATTGTCCACCTTATATACCTAATGCATGCATTGAAAACGAACTGCAGAGGTTCGGGAAAATAGTAAGTGGAATAACATTAATTCCACTCGGATGTAAAAAAGAGGCTCTGAAGCATGTGTTGTCTTTTAGGCGGCAGTTGTTTATGGTTTTAGAATCGCCAACGTTTGATATCTCGTTTCGGGTTAAACATGAAGACAAGTCATATATGATCTACGCAAGCACCAATCATTTGAAATGTTTTGAGTGCGGTAGTATCGGACATAAAAAAATGGAATGCCCGAAAAAAACGCAAATAGAAGGCGATACCAATAAAACAAATGAAAGTGAACAGGTGGTTGCTGTAGGTGAAACGGAGAATGCAGATAAAAGTAAGGAAACAGTGACAGACAACGAAACTGACAAAGTGCAGAGTGCAAATAATAAACGGAGTACTCATAAACAAAGTGAATCCATTGAGGATATAAGACTGAAGGAATTAAGTGAAAAGAAATTAGGGGAAAAAAAGGCGAAAAAAAATAATTGTGACGGAGAAAATAAAAGGAGGAATAATGAAGAGGCAGGGACAAGTGATGTGAAAAAATGTCATCTTGAGAGTTCTGATGAGCTTGATGAAGATAACGTTGAGAATCAAATTGATAATGTACCTCTGTCACAGCTCTCTGAAAGCACTGATGTGACTGAAGAGATGGTTGATGATGATTGTCTTTCTGAAATGTCAGATATTCCCTCCAACTATGATGAGGATCAGTTATATACTGTAAAAGAGATTAACGATTTTCTTGATGCAACCTTTGGAAGAAAAGTAGAGGTTAAAGAATTTTTTCCTGATGTGAGAAAGTTTTTGGCTTCTGTGATAAAGATACAAAAGACGGTCAGTTATGAAGAGCTAAGTAGAAGGAAAAGATTCAGATTGAAAAAAATGGTAACAAACTTGAGAAAAGAGAAAGTTCTTGAAAATTCCTTATAATTTATTTATGAAGGAATCACAAGGGGTGAACTACTTGTCCTTTCTTGTGTTGTCGTTTGTGTTTTCTTTTTTTCTGTCCTCTTTTTTCATGGAGAGCTTTAGAATAGGATCCATTAATATCAATGGGGGAAGAGATGGCAGAAAAAGAGCAAGTTTACATGAATACATAGAAAATAAGAGTATTGATGTAACATTTGTGCAAGAGACACATAGTGATGTGAAAAATGAAATAGAATGGAAAATGGGGTGGAGAAGTGATTTGTTTATGAGTCATGGTACGAATGTTAGAGGAGGAGTTGCTATTTTATTTTCAAGGACAATTAATATAACCAATGTGTCTGTCAATGAAATAGAAAAAGGGAGAATTTTGGCAGTTCAAGCAAATGTAAATGGATTTGTTTTTGTTTTTATTAATATTTATGCACCAAATACTGGAGCAGAGAGGATACAAATCTTTAAAAAATTACATGAGTTTTTAAAACAAAATTGTGATGAAAATGTGTGGTTGGTTTTAGGGGGTGATTGGAACTGTACAGTTAATTTTACCCTAGATAGAAATGGAGAAGAACCTCATCCTTCTTCTGCCAAATTTTTACAGGATGTTATTAGTAATTCTAATTTAGTTGATGTATGGAGATTACAACACCCTACAGTTAAACAGTATACATGGGTAAAGGCTTTACATGACCATATTAGTACCGCCAGGTTAGATCGTTTTTATATTAATAAGAATAAAAGTAATAGGATTTTAAAATCAACAATTTATCCAAATGGGTTTTCTGATCATCATTTATGTATAATTGAAATAAATGTAAAGAAGTCACAAAGTCATAGTTATTATTGGCATTTTAATGTGAAATTATTACAAGATGTGCTTTTTTGTGAAAAATTTAAAGTATTTTGGATTGAGTGGAGAAAACAAAAAAATAATTATGATGATATTGTTCAGTGGTGGGATATAGGAAAAGTACAGATAAGAATATTTTGTCAAAACTATATATATAACACAAATAGTAGGATTAAAAAAACTGTTTTTGAACTAGAAAAAGAGATAAAACAAATTGAAAGAGAATTAAGTGTTGGAGATGTTGTGGCAGTTGGGAAGCTGGAAGGAAAAAAAAAAGCTTTAGCTACATTATTTCATGAGAAGGCAAAGGGGGCTTTAATTAGAGCTCGCTTTGCATTTTTGAGTGAAATGGATGCACCAAGTTCCTTCTTTTTTAATTTAGAGCAGAAAGTAAGAGAAAAAAAAATGATGTTGCATTTGAAAGATGTAAATGGGAATGTGATTTCCGATCCAAATGAAATGAGAAAAATTGCTATGAGTTTTTATATGGACTTGTTTGGAGAAGGACAATGTGATGTAAGTTGCATTGAGGAGATGCATAAAGACTTACTGAAACTTTCTGATGAACAGAGTAAACAGCTTGACTCTGGCCTCCAGCTAAAAGAACTGTCTGAAGCTGTTCAAAAACTTTCAACTGGAAAAGCACCCGGTATAGATGGAATCCCAGCTGAATTTTATAAACAATTTTGGAACTTACTGAAAGATGATTTTTATGAAGTTTTTAATCATTGTTATCAAAAAAATGAATTGCCTACTAGTTGTAAAAGAGCAGTTTTATCTTTATTACCTAAAAAAGGTGATCTTGGTTTGTTGAAAAATTGGAGACCTGTGGCTGTTTTATGCACCGACTATAAAATTATGGCAAAGTGTCTTTCTAATAGATTGAAACCTTTTTTAGAATGTATTGTCAATGAATATCAAACATATTGTATCCCTAACAGAACAATAATGGACAATCTGTTTCTTGTAAGAGACATAATAGACATTGCAAGTTTGAATGGTGAAAATGTTGGCATTTTTGCGATCGATCAGGAAAAAGCGTTTGATAGAGTTAGTCATTTTTATTTATTTAAAACGCTTGAGGCTTTTGGGATTGGTCAAAGTTTTATTTCATGGACTAAAATGTTGTACAATGATGCTTCTGCAATGTTGAAAGTGGGAGGTGGGCTTAGTCAGCCTATTCCAGTGTTGAGAGGAATCAGACAGGGATGCCCGTTATCAGGGATGTTGTATTCATTGGCCATTGAACCCCTACTTTGTAAGTTAAGGAAAACATTACAAGGGGTTTCTGTTGAAAGGCCTATTAAATTTGTCGCATACGCTGATGATGTTACAATTTTTATTAAGGATGAGAGGGATGTGTCTGTATTAATAGAAACTCTGAAAATCTATGAAAATGCATCAACAGCGAAAGTGAACTGGGAAAAGTGTGAAGGGTTTTATTGTGGACAATTGGTAAATAATAGTCCACCAGTGCTCCCAGGTGGTGTTAAGTGGAGTCAAGAGGGGTTGAAATGTTTAGGGGTTTATTTAGGGACTGAAAGATTTAAGATGAAAAATTGGGAAGGAATGGTGGAGAAGATGTGTAGCCGGTTGTCTAAGTGGTCATGGGTGCTACCACAGCTTTCTTATAGGGGAAGAGTTTTGGTCACAAATAATTTAGTAGCTTCAGCACTGTGGCACAAAATGAATGTCCTGGACCCACCTGATGATATCGTTCATGAACTACAAAGAAGATTAGTGGATTTTTTCTGGACTGGACAACGTTGGACTAAAGCATCCATTCTTTTTTTACCAGTAAATGAAGGTGGACAGGGATTAATAGATATCAAAAGCAGAGTTAAGACCTTCAGGCTGCAGGCAGCACAAAAGTTGCTGTATTCAAACAGGTGCTGGACTGATACTGCTAAAACCCTGTTGCATAAAGTTGATGTTTTTAAATATGATTTACATTTGTTTTTAATTAATTTAACAGAAATGGACTTAAAAGACACATCTGCTTTTTATAAAACAATGTTGAGAACATGGACTTTAATTCTTCAAGTAAAGAGAGATTTGTCTTATTCTGAATCCTGGATCAATGAAGAACCTCTTTTTAATAATCCCTTACTTCAAGTAAAGGTGCTTAATTCAAAAAGCCTACAGAAAGCATTGGCAAGAGCTGGATGCACAAGGATAATGGACTTCAAAAATGGTGATGAATGGAAAAGTCCAGAGGAACTGTGTAGTCTGACTGGAATCAGGTCCGTCAGATTGATGAAACATGTAATGGATGGTATTTTCTCATTTTTTTCCCTCGGTTTATCGTCAAAAGTTGAGAGGGATGGAAGATTTGAATGAAGAAGAGAAGGAGATAAAGGAGGTGGTTTTTCCTGAACTTAAAGTTTCAGCTTTGGTGGTAGAAGAACCACAAGAGGAATCAATTCTCTCTTTCAGGACTCCAGAGTTACATGGTTTTAAAGAGGCTTCAAAGAAAACATTATATTTGACTTGTGTAAAAGTCGCTCACCAATCAGTTCTAAAGGACTGTAGAGAAACAAAGTGGTCAGATGTGTTGGGACCAAACTCTTCTCCTAGAAGGAGCTGGAGAACATTGTATAAATCTCCTATTGAAAAACGAACTGCAGATCTACAGTGGAGAGTTATACATTGGGCAGTAGCTACAAACAGACACGTGGCACACATCGATCCCACTGTAGAAAAGAAATGTCCCTTTTGTGATTTAGAGGAATCAATTGATCATCTTTTCTTATTTTGTTCTAGATTGAGAGGTGTTTTTCAAATATTGGAAAATTGTATTGAAAAATTGGGCGAAGAGTTTAATGACTCTGTTTTCATATTTGGACCAAATTATAAGGCTTCAGATAAGAGAAGAATTGGTATAATTAATTTTCTAATAGCGGAAACAAAAAAGGCTATATGGATAACAAGGAAAAAAAAGATAAATGAAGAAGTTTTAGTAGAACCAGAGATAATTTTAAGAGCCTTTGTGACTTCAAGGATCAAAGCAGAATTTGCTTATTATAAATTGATTAAAAATCTGGTTTGTTTCAAGGAATTATGGGGTTTAAATGAAGTTTTGTGTACTGTGGATCATGAGGAGAATCTAATTCTAAACTTTTAATTGTTGGTTGAAAGTATATTATTTGATGTGAAGTTAATGTGTTTATATTTATGAGTTGTATATGTATACATTTATACAAGTATGTGTGTATGTATATTAATATATATATAGTTTTATTTATTTATATTTTTTATTATTATTTATGTTTGTGAGTGATTGTAATAATTGAATGTGGGTTATGATTGGTTGTTGATTATATAAAAAAAAAAAATGTAATTAACAAATTTTAGTATAAATAAAGCGATATAAACGTCAACGTCTCTCTCTCTCTCTCTCTCACACACTCAGACACACACACACACACACACACACACACTCCCTCTCTCATAAACTGTCTCTCTCACACACACTACCTCACTTTCATGCACATTATCTCTCACACACATACCGTCTGGTCACCATAATTGCCCTCTGGACAAACCTCCATGTTTACTCTCTCTCTCTCTCTCTCTCACACACTCAGACACACACACACACACACACACACACACACACACTCCCTCTCTCATAAACTGTCTCTCTCACACACACTACCTCACTTTCATGCACATTATCTCTCACACACATACCGTCTGGTCACCATAATTGCCCTCTGGACAAACCTCCATGTTTACTCTCTCTCTCTCTCTCTCTCTCTCTCTGTCTCATACACGCACAGCCCTCGTGATCTAGGTGCTTTACAGTTCATGTTATATGATAATTGATATGGTATAGTTTAAGGTGTCTTTTAAATGTTCTCTTCAGAACAGTGTTCATCTAAGAGACCGATTAGAATTTTACAATACCAAACTAACTCACATACAGCGTGTGCATGCTCAAGATGCTTTATAGTTCATGTTACAATGCATTGACATGACTAAAGTTTAGGTGTTTTTTAAGTATTCCAAAATTCAAAACAGTGTTCATCTAACCAATTATTATGTTATGATATAATGTATAATGTATAATGTATAACGTATAATGTTATAATGTTATAATGTTACAATGTTACAATTACAATTTATGTGCAACTTACATTTTTCATGTGACTATTTGTGGTTAAAGTTGTTTACAGTAATACTGTAACTGTTCATCTGGTTATGGAACCAAACAGACTAATGACTAATGATTTGTTAAATGGGTTTCAAATAAATGTTTTCTTTTTTTCTACATGGACGTCCATTCATTGTCATTTCCACAACACCCAGTCATTTCCACCACCTCATAACTTTTAAAAAATATGTATAAAATTCTAATCACTCATTAAAAATTTCTGCATAGTTTATGGGATAATGTTCCACTTAATGTAATAACACAAGTAGTTATTTTTCTGAAATGTATCTAACCAATGCAATATTATATTTCAGGTTGTGGTGGATGTAAGCTTTGTGTTTGGGCCTCATGACAATTAATTTACTTAATCCACAAATCTATGGTAATTGCAATATAGGTATAAATTGGTAAAACTATGTGTGAAAGTGGTCTTACACTGTTAAGAAATTATGTATATCATAATAATTTTAAATAATAATCAAATATTTACATGTGATGGAAATGACATTTGTTCAGTACGGATCGGAAAATATGTCAAAAAACACCAATTTGTCTTATAATGTAAGTGCGTTCTTTTATGGATCATTAAACTAGACTAGTTATATTTAACTGTTAGACTGTGACAATTTTGATTTGAACACTTTTTTTCCCCTCAAGTTCACAAGGCCAAAAGTGCCTGTAGTTGAAGAACCACCCAAAAATAATAACTTTTCATGTGGAACAATAAAGCTTGACATTTTGACCTTGTTTGTTTTGCAATCAGAATGTTTATATGTTTGAATTTTTAAATGTTCGAATTTTACATTTTTTTTTTTTTACTTTATAATGTTGAATGTTGCTTTTTTGCTGTTTTAAAATACAAATGCATAAAACACTTTTACTGCTCAAATTGGTTTGTAATTTTTCTAGCTCTAATGATTAAGACATAAACTGATTTTCTGGTTATTACCTTTTGTCAGTAAATGTGTCTCCAGTGAATGAATTTTCTTCTTCATCTCTTCATATTTCATCAGTTTTTTCATCTGTGCCTCCAGAAATGTCTCTGTGGAGAAAAACTCTCCTCTGTTTTCTTCCAGCATCTTCTCAATGTTCTCCATCAATGTGGACACTTGTGTGTTGGGACCAAAGAAATGATGTCGACCTCCAAATCTCTCAATGACAGACTGTGTTTCTTCATCGAGTTCTGTTGTCTGATGCTCTGAACTCTGCATTATGAGGATCATCATGTGTTTGTTGATTCTGGAGCTGAAGATCCTCTGGATCTCCTCCATTTCTGCTTTATCTTCATTGTTGAGTGGAGCATCAGGAATAATGAGGAGGAAAACATGAACTCCAGGACCATAGAAAGACACACAGCGGAGAGTCTGACGCATCACTTCCTCCTCTGAGAGACGAGTGTTGAACAGAGCTGGAAGATCCACCAGACTGATCTGACGTCCATGAAGATCCATGTGTTTCTTCTCTCTTATTAGTTTTGATACAGATTTCTTCAGTGTTTCATCACTTCCACACAGGAACAAGTTCAGCTTCTGTTGTCTAGTGTCACTGACACCTCCTTAAACACAGAAACATGTGTTACTACAACATATTTAGATATTATTTATGTCAGATTTCATTTCTATTGAATCAACTATTCAAATAATTTCTATTGTAAACTGGAAGTCTGTAATCAGTTGATACTGTAGATTTCCGTTTTATGAATCATGATTTACTTAATGTTAAAAGAAATTATGAATCAAACAAACTTACAGCCTTACTTGTAAGCTTATGTTTAATATTTTAACTCAAATGTAGTATGTGATTTGATATCATTACCTACTATACAGTATGATAATCGAAATTCTGATACATGCCGTGATTAACAGTACTCAATGATCGATTATGACTGAATCTTTGTGTTTGTCCAGTGTCTGACGCTTCACATGATCAATTGTGTGGAAAAAGCAAGTGATTATTTTGGAAATGTACAGTAATGAATGAGTGTTTCTGAAACCACCGGTGAGTTTTGAGCAGCTCTTCTCTAACAGGCAGAACAGATTTTACTGATTTCATATTTAGCTAAATCAATCAGGTCTATATAAAGTTGACAGATTTGAGAGGAATCCTGTATTATACTAAAGTTGCTGTATTCACTGTTTTTGTTTTTCAGTTATTGGACACTAACAGTTTTATGTCTCCTGTACACTCTAAATACTGCTATCAATACTGCACAGAAATCTTATTTTCTTGTAAGAGTTTCCTCACCATCAGGATCTTCCTCTGTTCTGAGTGAAGCAAAAGATCTGCTCTGATCTTCATCCACCAGTGTTTCTTCTGCATCATAATCACATGTGAGAAATTCTTCATTGTTTTCTCTGAGGATCTTCTCTAGTTGTTGAGATACTCCAGAGATCAGTCTCTTTATTTCATTATCGAGCTGAACATGTCCTCCTCCACACTCTGCAGTGAATTGATGAATTAATTCATTAGTTTTCACAGATGCTCCTTCATCAGTTTCTTCATCAGTTGTGATCACTATAGTGCGTTTAATCGCCTCTTCACTGAATTTCTCCAGCACATATTTCACTCTTGTCATGTCCTCCTCAGTGAAGTCTTTATACTGCAGTACGAGTATGAAGACATGAGGTCCTGGATCAGACAGAGACACACACTCTCTCACTGTCTGTGTGATCTGATGATCTGAGATGTTTGTCTGGAGCAGCTGAGGACTGTTGATGACCATCACATGTCTGTCCTTCAAGTCTTCCTCCTACTCTCTCTACAACATCTGGAGGAGCTTCACTGTCAAACGCTGCTCGTCCCAACAGGAAGTTTCCCACTTCCACTGTTTTCTGACACGCTCTTCCCCAGAAGAACAATCCTCAGAGGAGTCACATCACTCACTGAAACACATACATGTAACATTATACAGTATGACACCAAGATCTTTACCATTAAAATTCTCACAGATAAATCACTGAATTTCAGATTTGAGTTTTAGATGGAGCAAAAATGCCTATATTTGTATGCATCATGGTCATCAATATTCCTCTATAGACTTACTGAAGGGAGGATCTTTCTCTTTGCTCCGTCTTCTCCTGCGAGCAGAACTGCGAACAACAGCTGCAGAAACAAAAAGACTTACGTTTGCCTCTTGAAAATGACACAACTAATAACAACTACAAAACACAATGAACAAGTTTTTAAAAGAATCAGATTGAATTGGATTCTCTAAAGGAGTTTTTGATGTTGTGTTAGTAAACATACAGTGAAATACAGGGACAGGCATTATCAGACTCAAACCAGGTAAAACAGTGTAATACTGTAAGGTTTAAAGACAAGGTATAATTAAATTATCTTTGTTAAACAGCCATGAGTCATCAGCATTAACACTAGCAGGATGAGCTTGTATTTTTTTTTTTTCTTTTTTTTTTTTCTCAAATATAGCAACAAACATGAGGCTTAAAGGGTTTGTTCACCCAAAAATTATAATTTATTGCACCCTCATGTCGTTTCACACCCGTAAGGCCTTCATTAATCTTCAGAACACAAATTAAGATATTTTTGTTGAAATCCGATGGCTCCAGTGAGGCCTGCATAGCCAGCAATGACATTTCCTCTTCTCAAGATCCATTAAAGGTACTAAAAACATATTCTAAATCAGTTCATGTGAGTACAGTGGTTCAATATTAATATTATAAAGCGACGAGAATATTTTTGGTGTAGCAAAAAAAAAAAAGACTTATAAACGTGATGACCAATTTCAAAACACTGCTTCAGGAAGATTCGGATCATAAATGAATCAGTGAGTCGAATCATGAATCGGATTGTGTGTCAAACTGCCAAACTGCTGAAATCACGTGACTTTGGCGCTCCAAACAGCAGATTCGATACACTGATTCATTTATGATCCGATGCTTCCTGAAAGCAGTGTTTTGAAATCGTCCATCACTAAATAAGTCGTTCATTTTGTTTTTTTTGGCCACACCAAAAATATTCTCATCACTTTATAATATTAATATTGAACCACTGTACTCACATTGAACTGATTTAAACTATGTTTTTAGTACATTCATGGATCTTGAGAGAGGAAATGTCATTGTTCCCTATGGAAGGCCTCACTGAGCCATTGGATTTCAACTAAAGTATCTTTATTTGTGTTCTGAAGATTAACGAAGGTCTTACGGGTGTGGAACGACATGAGGGTGAGTAATTAATGACAGACATTTTTGTTTGAACTAACGCTTTAAACAAAACTTAAATCTTTTATGTGATGACTATATATGTATACAGTTTCTATATGCACAAAACATATTCAGTGTTTTATCAAATATGAAACACATAATTGCAATACTTAGTATTTTAACAGTTTCAGTTATCTATAATCTCTCACCTCTGCTCTCTCTGCTGGACATGATAATATTGTGATCTTTCTTCAGTCTTCAGTCCATCATCTTCTCTGACTCCTGACATCTGTCTCTTTATCTTCCTGTCAGAGATTACACTCGTTTTACTTCATTAACACACACTAATGAGATCATCTTATCACACTGAGTGCAACATTAGATTTAATATGATAATACTTTAATATGCTGTTGTTTAAAACTATTCTGAATGGGAGTTTGTTTTCTCCAAATCACACACATTAAATAAATCATACGCTTATAAAAAATGAATGATTGTTTTTGGATGCTGGAGAATCTGAGCATCTGATCACACTGATTTACTCAAAACATATTTGATTTAATCACAAAACAAGAGCTGTTTGAGAAATTAGTTTCAGCAACATGTACAATTTTAATAAATATGTTTGCAATAATGATGAAATCTGTACCTTCACACTTCATAACAACTACATTTAATTGCACACTTTACACTGAAAATATACAGAATCTCGTAGTAAACATGAAAGTGAAACCATCTACTTCTGCAGTTTATACAGTTACAACTGCACTCATAATTAATCTAAAATCATCATTTTGTGTTGTACATTATATTTACATATTATACTATGCTCCATACATAAAGTGTGTTTTTAAAGTAAAAGCGATACCTGCATGTCAATGTTTGTCATTCCCTTCATGAAAACAGGAAGAAACCTGAGTGGGCGGAGTCAGTGACGTCACACTTTTATCTGCACATGAAGCGTCCAATGAATGTGAGGAACATGAACATGTGATTTTCTACTCAGTGTGTTAATAAAATAACACAAGTCAGCAGATTATTGAAGATCTACATTTGACATAAAAATAGATAATATGACAAAAAAAGATAGAATATTATAGAATATTTCACAGAAGTGTTTTTTTACTGTATTTTGATCAAGAAAAAAATGCAGCTTTAGTGAATCTTCCTTTCAGACACCAATGGTTTGAATGTTTTGTATACAATTAAAATACATAATTTAAGGTAGAAATACATATTGTATATTCACTTAATCATAAAAGGTAAATTTAAAACTGAAACAAATGTAACATTTGAAGGTGAATCACACACTTGATTATTTAATCAGTATCACAGAAACAGAACAGTTTAATCACTGTTTTATTATTACACCTTTTTTTAAAATCTTTTTCTCTAAATGTTTTTTTTCCACTGTTTGTTTCACTCAGTGCTGTTTCTTCAGTCCTCGAGTGGATGACAGCTCTCATGAAACTGTTTTCTCGAGGTGAGTGTCTCATTATTACTGCACAAACAATATACTTATTAAAATATTAATACAAAGAAACATTGGGAGGAATCAAAACTCATCTGGGAAACTCCTCTTGTGGAGTTTACTTACATTTTAAAAGTTTTTTTTTTTTTTTTTCAAAGTTTACTTAGATTTTAAGAATGAATGAAAAATAATGAATCAACATATTTATGTATTTATGGTAGTTTTTATCATAAGGTCTATTTCTTGTCCCTTATTAAGGAAAAACACAATAAAGGATACTGTGAAACAGAGCTGAATTCAATAAAGTGATCAAAATGAAACACAATGTCTGTTGTCAGTGTAATGAACATGAGGAGAAAATGGAGGAAAATAATGTTCGCAGTATTTGAAACACTGAATGATGGTCAGTCCATCACATGATATTGTACATCAGAACAGGATCAGAATCATAAAATAACACTATTGTGGGCAAATAATTTAGTGTTTAAAATCCAGCGGTCAGAAAGAGATTTTACAATTTAAACTTTTTCAAATTTTTTCAGACGATCCCAATCAAATTCGTCTCCCAATAAACAAAAATGACAAGAGTGAAACTTCAGGATGGTATTATAGAAAATAAAAATAAAGCATTAATATTGTCATTAGAGTCTCATCTCTTGTCTTTCAGCAGTATCAGTGAATGACACAGTCTGGTTATTTTTCAGTTTTTCATGTTGACACTCTTTCATCATCTCTGTGAGCTCCAGAACATGCTGCAGTTTTCTTTCTGTCAACTCATTAAACTCTTCTGCTTGTTTTCTGGCTTCATCTTCATTTTTCTTCTTCATCTCCTCTATTTCTCCTCTATCTGTTTCATTTCATCTCTCTCTTTCTTTTCTCTCCTTCTCCTTCTTTTTGTCTTCTCACTCTCATTTCAGATCTTCAACCCTTTTCTTCCATCTGTTTCTCTCTTCTTCTCTTATTTCATCTTTCTCGTTTTCTTCTCTCACACTCTTTTTTTTCTCTCTCGCACCAGTCGTTCATAATCTCTTTCCATTTTAGTTTTCTTTTCTTCATATTCTTCTTGAAGCTCATTTGTGAGGTCAGGCAGTGATGTTGGCGAGAAGGTCTGGCTCATAGTCTCCGCTCTAATTTATCCCAAAGGTGTTCAGTCGGGATGAGGTCAGGACTCTGTGCAGGACAGTCATGTTCCTCCACACCAAACTCGCTATCCATGTCTTTATGGACCTTGCTTTGTGCACTGGTGCGCAGTCATGTTGGAACAGCAAGGGAACATCCCCAAACTGTTCCCACAAAGTTGGGAGCAAGAAATTGTCCAAAATGTCTTGGTATGGTGAAGCTTTAAGAGTTCCTTTCACTGGAACTAAGGGTCCAAGCCCAACCCCTGAAAAACAACCCCACACCATAATCCCCCTCCACCAAACTTTACACTTGACACAATGCAGTCAGGCAGTAGGGTACAACGGGGCAAAAAGCGCCTTTGATTTTATTTTTCTCTAAACCACTAGATGGCACAAAACACAAAACTTGCCGCAGAAGTTTCCTAAATATCGCTTTTCGAAAGAACATGCATATTTGTCTAATCTTTGACATGATCACGGGCAGGTATAGTTAATTTAATATTTGATGTTTTTTAAAAATGTTGTTGATTTAAGTAGCAAATGAGAATCCATTAAATTAATGTTTGTATTTTCAGACAAAAGTCTTCTTAATGATTTTCAGTTTTGTTCAAGGTAATTAAAGCAAGAGTTTTTCAATAACGAAGAATATGTAAAAGTATGGTATTTGGGGTAAAAAGCACCACTGATTTTGGGGCAAAAGGCACAATAATTAACATGATAATGAATAACTGGGTAAATGGTTAGATTCACATAGCAAATATCATTTATCATATTGAGTATCCAACTTAGAGATATACCCATATTTGTAATGAAACAATCATATTTTAAAATATGATATTAATCATATCACAATAAAATATAATTTATTGTTACTACTGTAAATCTATATTAATATTATTGGATCACCTTTAATGCTTAAAGAATGATTACTTTTAAAAATAATGTATTTTTAAAATATATTTTTATATTAACATAGGCCTATTTTAATGACAATATATTTATTGAACAAAAATTATTTCTTTTATTTATCAAAATAAACATAAAATAGTACAAACTTTTGATTCTTTGTGAGGTTATCACTGTTATTGTCCTGTTTATTACAGTGAATCTGCTTTGAATCAGTCTGTACTAAATAAAGCACTGTAGAAATAAAGCTGACTGATGATTATAGTTTGTTCAGCAAGTGTTGTGATGTATTTAGTGAGAGTCTCTGTACAGATGAAGGTGTCAGTGGATCACAGATGCTGTTTCAGTCAGATCTTCTGCTCTTGTGCTGTCTGTGTAGTGAAGCAGCTCACTGTGATCTCAAGCAGAGCTAGAGAGGTAATGACTAGTTAAATCTGTCATCAATCCAACTTAACAAAAGACATTTCACATTTTATTATACAGTATTTCAGAGTACTATCCAGTGTTGATCTTTGTTGTGTGTCCAGCAGATGGCACCAAATCTCCATTCAAACAGGTGAGACGCGTTCATTCATACAGAGGCTTCATCAGTCTGATCACGTGAACATTATTACACCTGTACAGCATCTGTGAGGTTACATTTCCGACCAGTGCTCGCTTGTATCGTACCCGAACTTTTTCTTGCGATCAGGTTTTGTGCCGAATTCAGGTAGCGACTTCAACGAGGGGGTTATAATTTTGCAGACCCCCTAAAAAAAGTGATTAGCTCCGTAATCTGTACACGACTTCATGACGTCTTCAGTCGCCTTTAACAGAATAATAACACAATCCAGTAGTTCCGCATAGTGACTGATGACTCGATGATCGAGTGGGCGGGGCTTCTTTAGTTCAGGTGCGTTCAGACAGGTGTGTTGAGAAGAAAAGACACCCGCTTCAACTGGCTTTCTAGAAAGATGATTTAAAAATAAGACTGTTGCTGATATGTTAAGACAAACATGCGATCCTCTGTGATTCTACTACTCGTTGGGATTTCTCTCGCATTTGCCGGTGAGTCGTTTATTTTGCTTAGATTCATTTTACTTTTGACGTTTAATAAATAACGCTCAGCACTTCCGGTTTGGCAAGACGAGCTTATCCACTGTTTTTATCTATTTGCATCTATCTTTAACGTTGTAAGTAACTTTTATCATTAAAACAGCTTTTTATTTACTGTGATCAATGTCATATTTATGTGACATATTGTGTTTTTAAGCAATAAAGACCCATATTAGTCGTCTGCTGTTAATTTTACTTTCACTTTTGTGAACACAGTTGTTAAATAACCTGTCAACATGTCAGACAAATTAAAATGCTGAACAAAATTACATTTTTAGCAGTTTTGCACATTGACAGTCTGAGATATGGTAGTTTTGTGTGTATCTTTGGATAGTTTACTAAATAAAATCACCATTGTGTTGCATTACGGTATTTTAACCACACAGTTTTACTTAAAACAATTTATCAAAAATGAACAATTATTCAGTTATTTGTAATATACAATGTCATTGTAAAAAATAGTTTTGATGGAGATAACTAGGCCTACGTTTTGATAGTTAGCTTTCTTTAGACCTTACTACTTTTTCAGAAGGGTGGTTGAATGTAGCCTGACTAGTTTAAAGAGTATCTTGTCAAACCAGTTTCAGAGTAGATTCCCCAACAGTGTTCAGGCATTGATTTTAAAGAATGCCTGTCAAAAATGCTGCCAACTTCTTTTCTCTCTCTCTCTCTCTCAAAAACACTGCTGGTGAAAGTTAAAGGTAGGCTATGTGTTGTGGCTGTATATCTCTCTGTGTTTAGTAAAGGTTCTTGGTTATTTGTTCTTTCAGCGTCACACTTTTATCTTTTGGAAATGCTACATGCTCGCTGTGACAGATATTGACATGTAAATCATAAATAACTGGGCAGGGTCTTTGAGAGTGAACCTTGATTGTGCTTCTTCTATAATGCAGAAGAAGAATCAGTCATTTATCGTTCTCCTTGAATCTCTTTGGTCAAAAATTACCATGTTGTTTAAAAAAGCAAAACAACAAAAAACATGTCTCAGAATATCTTGTGTGTGGAATAAGTACACACACACACACACACACACAAAAAAACTTTTATGTTGGGTTATGATAGAAAAGCTGCATTTGTTGGCAAAATAGTAATAGTGTTATACAATCTGTGTTTGGAATAAAAAATTACACAAGCAACTTCAAATCAAATCAAAAGTTGGCCACATCAGGATAATTAACAGTTCCAAGTTTGACATTTTACTGAAATATTGAAGGTTTAACAATGCCATAAGGATTTTATATCAACATTTTTGACACCATATAAACTTCATAATTATTTCATAATTTCAAAAAAAGCCTAAAATTGACAAATGGGACACCCTACGATCTCATGGATGTAACGGACATGGGCACGTAGCAGCTATTGTAAGCCCATAAGCCCAAAAATGCAAAGAAGTGTGCCATTTGGGACAGGGTCATGGTTTGGGACACCATTAGAAATGGCTGTTCCCTAAAATAGTGCCCTATTTAAGGGTAAAGGGGGCAATTTCAGACACAGCGATTTCAGATACTTAAAAAAAATGGTCATTTTGACACATACAAATAAGTATATTAAACTGTTCAAGGCCAATAAATGGGCAAATATAACTCTGTTCTAAACTCACACACTCTGAGCAGTGGATGTGTTTGCGTCTCTCAGACAGCATTCAGAAATATGGAGATATATTGTCTGTCTCTGCAGACTGTGATTCAAAAATCACTTGTTTTAAACCACAATGCTTAAAAATGCATGCAAATGGATAAAAATGAATCGAATATTAATTGAATATATAAGCTAATTGTGACCCATTTAATATGGCTGATTTCTGTCCACAGGAAAACACTCTCTAAAATATTTCTACACTTCTGTGTCTGGAGACAAGACGTTCACTGCAACTGGTCTGGTTGATGATGTTCAGTTTATGTACTTTGGTATCAACACAAAGAAAGCTTCACCAAAAACAGAATGGGTGAGAGAGATTGAAGAATCAGATTACTGGAAGAGACAGACACATTTATTGGTTGAACAACATCACTGGATTTTAAACACCATCTGGACAGAGTCAGCAGGTACGCTGGACACACCATCACAAGTACATTCACACATAATATCTGGATTCTGATAACATGACCCAGAATGAATAATAAAATGAAAAATCAGGAGTTTAGCGCATGCTGTTGAATAAAATGTTACATTTACACGTGTGGATAAAATATGTGGATGTCGCCTTTCACCTCAGATAACGATTGTAAGTTTCTTTTAGAGCTGTTCGAACTGCCCACTCTAAGCGGGACTCAAACCCGGGTCTCCGGCATGGGAGTCGGGTAATGTTAGGGACAGGTTTGGTGGTACGGTGGGTTTTATTCTGGGTTAGAGATCGCAAACCAAAACTGGACCAATCAGCTCTGAGCGAAGTGACATATATCTGACACAATAAAGCCACTCCCCCTGTATCTCTCACTTTAAACTGCAGCAGTGTTTATTCCTGCCTCGTAAATGTGTTTCAGTTCATGATATTTTTTCATAACAATCATCAATCAAACGAAGTCAATCAAACTGATGCTTTTCCATGTTCCGTGTGATTGGCTGTTTGCCTCAACGACTCAATGTTCCTTCGTTACTAGTTCTGAAATGACATTTTAGAATTAGTAATGGAGGTTTGGGCTCAACTGTTAAACTGTCAACTTGAGATCTGAATCCATGGCGGAAGGAAGTAGTTCCTCAAAAGAGGGTTTTAAAGACTATCCATTGTTTTGTTTTTTTCTTGTTTATTTACACACTTGTGTCTTCTGTTGCATAAACACAATATCACACTTGTTTGTTTGCATAGAGTGTAATGTTGTTCATATCATTCATATCATCTCCTCAGGTGAGCACACATACCAGATAACCTACGGCTGTGAATGGAACGATGAAACTGGGAAAACAAATGCGTTCCGTCAATATGGATATGATGGAGAGGATTTCCTGTTTCTGGATTTGAAGAGGGATGAATGGATATCTCCAGTGAAGCAAGGATTCAGGACTCAAGAGAGGTGTAACAATGAAACCATCCGTCTTGTGCACTGGAAAAACTACCTTAAAATGGATTGTATTGAGACTTTGAAGAAGCTCCTGACGCTTGGAAAGAGCAGCCTGGAGAAAACAGGTACATAAATATTTAAGTGCACAAAAACAAATGTGAGTCATTTTTACAGTTGAAACTGCAAGACATTGTGCTGCTGAGATGTTATGAAAACAATTCATAGGCATCAGTGAACAAAGTTTATTAATACACATTTAAGTGATTGCGAGAATGTGAAGTTGATGAAAAATGGGAAAAGATGCATGTTCAAAATTATTCAACCCCCAAAAGTCAAATTTTGTGCAGAATCTTTTATTCTTCATAACTTCTAATAAACGCTGCATGTAAGTGTTTAGAAGCTTCTGTCACCTCTCTACTGCAATATTGGCCCATTCCTCGCTTGAAAAAGCTTCCAGATTACTGATAGACTTTGGTTTCCATGTTACCTCTGCTTTCTTCAAATTCCACCAAATATTTTCAATGAGATTTCAATCTGAAGACTGTAGACAGACTGTAGACTGAAGACAGGCCACTCAAGAACATTCTACGGCTGATCCCTGAACCAAGATTTGATTTGGATGTAAACTTTGGGACATCTGTCCTGCAGGAAAGTCCATTGATCATCAAGCTTCAGTCTATGCACCAAAGGCATTACACTGAGTTCAATATGCTTCAATTCATTTGGATATACCTGTGGAGTTGTGGAAGAATGTTTTATGGAGGAATGTGACCAAACTTGAACTTTTTTGACCCATGGATCAGTGGGTACGTCTTGTGCAAAAAAGGCAAAGCTTATGAGCAGAAGAACACCATATCCATGGTCAAACATGGAGGCGGTCCAATCTTGTTATTGGGGTTCTTTGCTGTTGCAGGAAGTAGAAATCTTGACTGTATGAAGGACATCATGAATTCTTTGAAGTATCAAGACATTTTGGAAAAGATTGTGCAGAGACTGAAGCTTGATGATCAATGGACTTTCCTGCAGGACGGCCATCCCAAAGTTTTGAAACAATGAGTGTAATTATTGTGTCTATCACTCTAAAAAATGCTGGGTTAAAAACAACCCAAGTTGGGTTGAAAATGGACAAACCCAGCTATTGGGTTGTTTTAACCCAGCGGTTGGGTTAAATGTTAGCCCAACCTGCTGAGTAGTATTATTTAACTCAACTATTGTTTAAAAATTACTGTATTGCTTAATTAAAATTAACCCAAAGTATGTTGGAAATGAACATTTATTAATGTTCAATGAATAATTATTAAACAATAAACATTTATTAAATTTCTTATTAATAAATTTATATTAATAAACTATTAAACTATTAAATTTATATTAATAAAATATTAAAGCTTATTAATAAACATTCACCTTTTGTCTATTATTGTTGCCTCTAATTGCATCTGGTTTTTAATTTCCCAACTATTTTGGGTTCATTTTAAGCTAGCCATATAGCAATTTTTAAACAACAGTTGGTTTAAATAAAACTACCCAGCAGGTTGGGCAAACATTTAACCCAATCGCTGGGTTTGTCCATTTTCATCCCAATTTGGGTTGTTTTTAACCCAGCATTTTTTAGAGTGTATATTTCATTACTCATTTACTACATCTACATTAATAACATATTAAAATCCGATATAAATACCTCACATTTCTGCCACAACACCAGAGTTGCAGTTAGTGTTACTACAGTAAATCCATGGTAAATTTGAATGATTTGTGGATTAAGTAGTACCCTATTCCAGCTGGATTGTTGTGGCTCAGTGTTTCTCTTGCTTTCCACGTCAGTTTTGTTGAGAATGTCAGCACGGTTTCATCTGTCTTTAGTTTAAATCCCTGATAATCACAAGACAATTGTGGATCGTATCCTCTGTGCCAAACTCGAACGCTTCTCGCTGCATCTAATTTGTGGTCGCGTGATCGAGTTGAGCCGGTCCACGATGCATTTGTTCTCACTGCACTGTCTTTTGGGCAGAGTGGGGTTTTAGTTTTGGTGCTTTTATTATTATTTTTTTAATACAAAACAGAAATGGCAGCGCTTATCAGTTATCAAATTATTGTCACGATTTACTCCTACACCTGGCAAAATGTTTGATATGATGGTAAAATAAAAGTTACTTAGGTTGTGTTCAGACTGCAGGCAAAACTGGATTTTTCCTCAAATCAGATCTTTTCAGGCAGACTGTCAGCACTAGTGATCAAATAAGGTTTTTTTTTTTTTTCTGTCTAGACTAGTAAGACCAATCTGGATATGCAAAAAGTCTTGACATAACTTTACAGTGTCTCTCTCTCAGTCTCTCCTCAGGTGTCTCTGTTACAGAAGAACGCCTGCTCTCCAGTGTTGTGTCACGTCACACACTTTTATCCCAGTGATATTACAGTCACCTGGATGAGAAACGGACAAGAGCTTAAGAATGTGAAGGTTGGGAAACTTCTTCCCAATGAGGACGGCACCTTCCAGAAGACTGTGACCCTCCAGACTGAAGCTGATGAGTGGAGGAAGAATGAGTTCAGCTGTGTGGTGAAACACCAGAGCAAAACCTTCAGAAAGACTCTGACAGAGAAGGAAATCAGGACTAAAAATAGTAAGTCCAGTACCTGACTAACCTGCTTCATCCATATGCTTCTAGAGGTTAGAGATCCAGTGATCTCTGTCTACTTACTGTTAAAAACTAAGTGATCACACCTTTACAACTGCAGGTCTGAATCTGTGGAACAGTTTTCCTCTTCGCATTATATTTACTCCCTCTGTTTCACCTTTAAATCTGCTATAAAGACATGTTTACTCTCTTTGTTTCTCAATACTCCTTTATCATTGCTTTTATTGTTTTATTACTGCTGTGTTCCTTACATTTGGTAGTCTTCTTTATTATTATTATTATTATTATTTTTTATTTATTTATTTATTTATTTATTTATTTATTTATTTTCCTGTACAGCACTTTGGCCAACCTTGGTAGTTTTTAAATGTGCTTCATAAATAAGTATTGTATTGTATAATTCGTTTTTTGTCTTCAGAACTTCAGAACCACTTCTTAACACTGAATCTTTCAGCAATCTGGTGTATATTTTCTATAAACAGAAACAGCTGCTCCGTTTGACGTGACTGTTGTTGTTGTTCTTGTGGCGGTGATTCTGTCACTGTCGCTCATCATTGGTGTCATCGGATATTTTGTATATCAAAGGAAATTGAAGCCAGGTGAGAAACAGTAATGCTTCATGATTATTATCTTAGTACTGATAGTCATATTATGTAGTATTATTTGAATTAGTAGGTCAGAACCAGTTTCTGTTTTAATTTTTCATTCATCATCTCCTACATAAATGTCCCTTAAAGGGTTAGTTCACCCAAATATAAAATTCTGTCATTTATTACTCTCCCTCATGTCGTTCTACACCCTTCGTTCATCTTCAAAACACAAATTAAGATATTTTTGATTAAATCTGAGAGGTATATGACTCATCCATAGACGGTAATATAATCAACACTTTCAAGGTCCAGAAATGTACTGAAGACATTGTTAAAATGGTCAGTGACTGCAGTGGTTCAACCTTAATGTTATGAAGAGACAAGAATAATTTTTCTGTGCAAAAACAAAATATCTTCTGTTGTGTCTCATTCTCATACACTCTTTATGTCCAGCGCTTTCAGGTTCTGCGTCAAAATGCTGGCTCAGTTTTTGCCGTATTTCAGGATATGTTACTGCCAACAGTGAGTATCCTGTAATCTGTGTTTGGTGTAACAGTATCAGAGGTGGATGAACTGTGTCTCTACACAATAATGTATTATATTTATATATTTAAACTTAAAATGTTTTGGTAATGTAAAAGACTTTTTGACATGAAGTAAATAAAGATTATAGTATTATACAATAAATCATTAATTAATAGTTCTGTAAACATTGTATAAATAAGATCTCTGCAAATCCAGAAGAAATTTTGGAATGACTTTTCAATAGTTTATGTTCTGTTGCAGCGTCTCCCAGTGACTCTGAAAACACAAGTCAGTCATCAACAGAATCTTGAGACGTGAGTTACAGTTCATTGATCACTGCAGCCGTCTGGAGCAGACGAAGTGATCTTCATTCATCACATCATTTATTCACTATGAATATCAATGTACGGTTTTATTTTTTATCGTTATGTCTCTTTCTTGGATATATTTTTAACAAATTACCTTTTATTATAAAATGTACATAATATGTATATAACTTTATCTAACAGGGTTACTGAGGGCCTTTCATAACTGTGATTATTCATTTAGCCTCGCTGTCAATATGTGCTTATAGTTTACTGTTTATTGATATGTCGCTTTAATATACATCTTTTGAGTGATTTATAATAAAGTTATTAATCAATATTTATCTTTCTAATTATTAAATGATTTGAATAACTTCTGTTAAAGGTGCAGTGTGTAAATTTTATTGCGCATCTAGCGGTGAGATTGCGAACTAACGGCGCTCACCCCTCCCTTTCTAAGCAAAATAGAGAAGCTACGGTGGCCGTCTGGTCAACTCAAGACAGATACAGCAGAGAGTATGTTAGCTAGTCAAGCAGTGAATCTACAACTATTTCGACTGCTACTTCTTCTTTGTGCGTAATCAACATTAGTGACGATGCAAGCTGCCTCTAAAAACATGAACATTTTAGAAGAAGAACAACATAGTGATGAAACACGCTCTGTGGAGCAGTTTGTCCATTTAGGGCTACTGTAGAAACATGGCGCAAAATGGCGATTTGAAATGGACCCCCAGTGTATGTAGATAGAAATGGCTCATAAAAACATGACGGTTCATGCACTAAAAACATAGTTATGTATATTATATTGCATTTCTGTCAAGAGTTCCTCCCAAATTTTACACACTGCATTTTAAAAGAATTTATTTTACTTTGTCATCTTCAAACACTAGAGAATAATGATGAATATTGTCTGTACCTCTCACTGCGAGACATATCAGTATGTTTTGGGGAAGTGTCCTGTTCAACATCAGCCTTGAATTATCAGTGTATGTGTGTATGTGTATATCTTTGTATGTGTGCTGCTTCTCTTGTTTCCTCATGTTGGCTCCTAGAAGAGCAGTTCTGTGTCCTCAGAGGGTCACTCTGTGCCTAAACCTGGTGTCATCTGTATAATAAATGGAGACATGCTTATGTCTATCAATCCATGTGTGGACAATTTCTTATTTTCCTCTATTTCTTAGCCAGTCAGAATCATTTAACCTGAAGTACTGAAGAATTGCTGCTGTGTTGAATGTGTACACAGAGCGACCTGCGAACTCCTTGAGAGACTTGAAGATGACTTCTGCAAACTATTCTTCAGCAAAATTTCTTCAGTTTATTTTGTTACCCTCATCTGCATATCATTTCCATGCATGTTCCCATCCATGTGACACCAACACCATGGTTAATATTTGTGCCATACACATTACATTGCTAAAAATGTCTGTTTGATAAATGTTGATGTGATAAAGTTTGATAAAGCAGCTCTTGGAAAACAACTGAGGACAGATTGAAATGTTATTATTATATACATCACAGTATTTCTGTTCATTCAGAAAGGTTTTTAAACATGTCATGGTCTGTTCTGGAGGTCAATCATGTTTGATCTCTTCACATAATGTTGGTCTTGGTTTATAAGAATCCTAATTTATTTTTCATGTGTTCATCGTTAATGCTCAATCATCATTTCATTTTTTCAGTAACTTCAACACTGTTTCAGTGTTAATTTAACTCTCTCGGTGTGAACACACATGAACATACAGGCCTGGTTTCTTGGGGTTTTGATGTGTCCTCCATATCGATGTCTTCTGTTTATTCATGTGTACAGGTTAATATCAAGCCATCATTATGGTCATGACACACACACACACACACACACACACAAAGACTGTTCTCTGATATTTTGCAGAAATACAACATTTTCATGTGATTTAAACCATCTCTTGTATTCAGTAAATGTTCTTTCTGAGCTCTTTCCTCTGGTGGATGGAGCCGATAACATCTGAAGAGTTTATGAATCTGTGATTGTTCAGAAGAGTTTAACTCCAGTAAAGATGGTTTATGTGTCTGAAGATCGACATTACAGTGAGTATTTTCATTACAAGACATGAGGAAGACAACAAGCTATAATTGCAGATATAATAACATTGAAATTTGCAGTGCAGTGCAATACATCATCATTCTCATCATCTTTCTGAATATAGTCAGTGTGTTATAAATAACAAACACAGTGAGAGAGATAAAACAGTGTAGAAGAGCTGAATGAGGGATCTCATGTTATCATGAAACTAAAAGCAGGTGTGGGAGGAAGAGTTTCTCAGTGCTGCTGGAATAAAAAATATGGACATTTTCTGGAGAAATCTGTCACATCTTACACTTTCTGTTAAATATTGAGTGTTTCACAAAAAAATGTGAAACTTTTAGTATTTATTTAAGTGTTTTTAGTTCTACCTTTCATGCTTTACTGCATATTTAACAGGTATGCATTAGCATTTTTCTGTTTATTTTCATTATACATGACATACATCAACACTCAGTTTTGTCTATTAAAAAATTAATATAGATTTCCTGTAAGAAGTGTGTTATGTAAATATGTAGTAATAAGTACTTTTTTAATAAGTAGCCTACATTCCAGTACTTAATGTCTTGAGACTTAAAATGGATACTTTAATTTCTCTAACTATCTTTTCAGAATCAGAATCAGCTTTATTGCCAAGTAATGTGGTTTACACGTACAGGGAATTTGTTTTGGTGTGCTGGTGCTTAGAAATAGTAGAAATAAATATATGATAGGCATCTGTAAGGTAAGATAGCCTAATGTATTTATGCTTCTTATTTCAAAATTTCTTTTGAAACAAGAATCACTTACATAAATTAATTTGTCTTTTAATATGATATTTTTAAACGAAGTAACGTGATTCGGATTGTAAATAAACAGCAAAAGATCTTGTCAGTGTTTCGCGCTCGCGTCATCGTGACGTCAGCGTTTTACTTTCGGTTTCGTGAATGTGTTGAGCATAAAATCTTTGTATATTTTTTGCATTAAAAAAATGTGTTGAGCATAAAATGGCGCACAGTGCAGGTAATCTTTGATTAACAACAAAAATATGTACATTTTCATGCTAGACACGTAATGATATATATCACAGTCAAATACAATCAAACTAAAGCAATGACTGTAGTGTTTATAAAACATTTCCGTGTAAAAACATCTCGGCTGTAAGTAGGCTGTACTTGTGTACGAGTTGCGTATCAAGGAAGCAGTAGCTAATGCTGCATCGCAGTTTTTTTTTATTATTATTCGTTTAAAACTGGCAGATATAGGTACATTTGGTAAAAAAATCATAACTTCAATGTATCTTGTTCTCCAAGATTTATTAACATCCGCCACCTAGCGTTCAGTGAGGATGAGGAACTGAGAAAGAGACTTTAAACTGAACATATGGACACAAACATAAAGCACAGATCTATTGAGTTTTAGTTAACTGTCGTTGTAATAAATACATACAATCTTTAAAAAATAAATAAAAAAATAAGTGTGTGACTCGTAGCCAGAATAAAAACAAAGAAAAATATCAGAGGCTAATAACAGTATAATAAATACTGTAGGCTAAAAACAGTATATTACTGTTACTGTATATTACTGTTTCCGTGGGAAAATATTGCACGTTTTATTATTTTTTCCCTCTTGCATCATGTTGATGTTTATTTCTAGGATGTTGAATGAAAATTGAGGAAACAACAACAGTGATGCAAAATCCATGTTAAGTATTTGCCAGTTTCCAAAGGAAGATTAGCAGTAAAAGATAGCTTTTTAGAAATCTTTCTGACATTAAAAGAGTGGCAAAAAAGGCTTAAAACACTTTACAATAAGGTTCATTAGTTAACATATACATTAATTAATGAACTGCACTTCTACAGCATTTATTAATCTTTGGTAATGTTAATTTCAAAATTTACTAATACATTATTAACTTGTGTTAACATTGGTTAATGCACTGTGAACTAACATGAACTATTTTCATTAAGTTTAGCAAAGACTAGTAAATACAGTAACAAATGTATTGCTTATGATTAGATCACGTTAGTTAATACATTAATGTTTAACTAATGAACATTATTGGAAAATGTTACCACTTAAAACTAATGTAAAAATGTAACAAACTAAAAGAGTTTGTTTAAGCAGCAGTAACTGATCTGGAGACAGAATACAATTCAATGCACAATTATTTGTATATCACTTTTCATAATACATATAGTTTCAAAGCAGCTTTACAGAGAATGAATGTTTCTACATTACGATCTGAAGTCCTCGCAGGGTTTGGCATCATCTCTTCACAGATGTCGTGTCATCTGAAGTCTTTAAGATCAAAGGAGCTGGAATAATCTCTAGTTACAGAGACAGAAGAGCTAATGGAAACTAATTAGTGTAGCTGCTGTTCATGACATTACAAGCAAAACTTGAATGGGGTAACCAGTGTGGAGATGACAGAATCGATACTATATGTTAACTGTAGGAAACTATAAAAATTTGTACATGTTGTATTAAATTATGTAATTCTTCTTTTGGTTTTATTTGTTCATACAGTGTCAAAAAAACCACAGCAAAGGATTCCCATCAACATCCAGGATATTCCTGTCGACAGTCTCCTCATCCAGACGGATTGTTCTTCTGGTGGTAAAGGTGAAGTTGGGAAGAGTGCATCTAGAAACACAATACTGGGACAGAAAGAGTTTAACTCTGAGATGAGTGCATGTTCATTAACCTGTGAATGTTCAGATGTTCACGCCACTGTTTCAGGCAGATCTGTGTCTGTAGTTGATACTCCTTCATTATTTGACACACACACATTAAAAACATGAAGAGTTAGTGACAGAGTTAGCAAGAAGTGTTTATTTATCCAGTCCTGGACCTCATGCTTTTCTCATTGTGTTTAGAGTCATTGACAGATTCACTTGATCAGCAGATTCCTCAGATCATGGAGATGATGTTTGGTCAGGAGGTGTTAAAATACTCCATCATTCTCTTCACTCATGGAGATCAGCTAGAAGGAAAGCCTGGAGAGGAACTCATTAAAGGAGAACAGTAGATTAAGAGGTCTAGTTGATCAGTGTGGAGGCAGATTTCACGTCTTCAACAATAAAGATCAGAATAACAGAGAGCAGGTGAATGATCTACTGCAGAAGATTGACACAATGATAGAGCAGAATGGAGGAGGACACTACAGTAATCAGATGTTTGAAGATGCTCAGAGACTCCGACGAGAGGAAGAAAAGAGGAGACAACTACAAGTGGAGAAACAAAGACAAGAGGAGACTGAGAGAAGAGCAAGACTAGTCAGTGAAAGTGACAGATGCACAATACTTTAGGATCTCATTCTGTAATTTTTTCCCCACTCTTGTTTGTGTTGGAATAGATTGTATCATTTCCAGTAGATTAACATGTCTGTATATCAGGGGATGTCCAGATCAGTCCTGGAGGGTCACTGTCCTGCAGAGTTTAGCTCCAACTTTCCTCAACACACCTGTCTATTAGCTGGTTCGGGTGTGTTTAACTGGGGTTGGAGCTGAACTCAGTGTCCCTCCAGGAGCAGGACTGGACACCTCTGACGTCCCATCTGGCACATGTCCCCTCAGCCGGACATAGTGGCAAAACATCCTGCAACATGACTTTTAATAGGGGAAACTGTGAACCAGAAGTAAAACAAATTAATTATCTGCTTAAGTTAAGAGCAGTTCGATTTAACAGAGGTCCTTACAATGTAGTAAAGACGCAGTAGTCCAATGGATATTGAGAAGAGAATCAGGTTTCTTAATCAGGAAATACATCAAGCAGAGCCTGTATAATAACACTATAATAACACTGTATATATCCAACACTATTATAATAATAATAATAGAGATTTTTTATTCATTATTTCATTATTATTATTATTATTTATTTATTGTAAATACACAGAGTACACAGAATACATACACGTTAAACCCTATACTTATGGAAACACATACATATTCGACTTTAAAACACATATACACAGTTATACTGTACATTACAGGATACAAGTACAGGGCAAACAAACAAGTAAAAAAAAAAAAAAAACGATACACGTAGTCTTAGACGCAGGTCACCAAACACCTAATTTATCCACACCTTTGATTATATATATTATTTCATGTTTCATCAAGAGGGCTCCATATAATTTCAGAAGCAGTCATTTTGTTTCTAAGTCATTTTAGTCAAGTGTTAATGTGTTTGTCAATAGATTGAACCATTGGGTAATAGATATTTTTATTCTATCCTATGTATTACTTTTTTAGCTAATATAGAGGAGGTAAACATAAATGTTTTTGTTTCTTTTGAAGCTTTAATGGGAGAAAGATCTCCTAAAAAAATACTGAAGGGGACTTAAAGCACTTCAAGTTTATATATGACTTCTGATCAGAGTTTCTTTATGTATGTACAGTACAGTATGTAAGGAGTGAATATAATCATCTTAACTATTTTGACAGTATGTACATGTATTTGTCACACCCTTACACCACATGGACTTTCAGTTTGTTTGTTTTCATTAGTCACATGTGCTCCTTTGTTCTGTTTTCCCGCCACAATCAGTCACCATGGACACTGCACTAATCATCACAGCTGTCTGTCATTTGAGTTAATCGTCTGTGTATATAATTTCAGTTCAGTCAATGTGTCTTTGTCCGGTCACGTTTCGGTTATGTGTGTATGTACCTCGACCGGTTTGGATCATATTAAACCTTATTTTGGAACTTTATTCATCTTTTTCTTTATCTGTCTGCCTGTTCACACGCGTTACAGAATTAGCATTAACACATCTGAATCAATTTACTTTGGGCGAAATACACAAAATGTATTATTTTGTATTGTAGCAACTGTATTCTGGAATTCTAAAAGTTCTAAAAAGTATAGATCAGTTCATTCAGAATAAAGATCATTATTCCATTTATTTGTTGGTAGAGAAATTATCCTTGAGCTAGCATATATATTTGTGATAGTTATTTGTTAAAAGATCTTTTTTCAAAGAGTTCATGATTAAAATTCACAAAGGTATATTTTTATAGCTTCCTTTAATTATTGGTAGCATGTGTTATATAGAACATTGTATTTCTTTTGTAAAGATTTTTAGTTGATAGTGAACTTGTTGTTGTTCCATGATGGAGTCAAACTGGATGTTGAGGAGGTGAAATAAAAAATGTTAGTTTCCATTTTTTTTCCACCACACTGATAAAGTAGTAGTAATAATAGAAATGTGGTGCGTTTATCCTCCCAAAGACTTGGGCTTCTGTAAAGTTGTGAGTTTGATTCTTGGCAGTGTTCGAACTATACCGTGGACTTTGGGGGAGCCCGCTTGATTTTTTTTTTTTTTAACAATGAGTTACAGTTACTTACATTACTTGTTTTATGCAAGCACTATAGAGGACAAATCACTATACAGGATTTACCCCATGTTACATTATCGACACAAAGTGATAGGTGAAACAAACAGGCACCCACAAATAGTAAAGCATCAGGCTGTCTTTGAGTTCACAAGAGCAACGGTTAAAGTTACTCGTCAGGCTACAGAAGAATACCAAAATTCCTCCGTTAAATTAGGTCTAATACATCGAAAATCACGTAGAGCTATAACATTAACAACTCAGCCACAACACATTATTGTGAATAACATGCCTCACCTTAACACAGGTCTGGGGTCAGCTTCCTTTGCTGTTCGAGTTAACATGTACTAAACATGAGTGGAATTTGCACCGCAGCGCCCCCACACCTTGATGCTCATGACAAGAATAGCATGTATAGTTATCTTAATCGCCGTAATGAATGAATGAATGATATTTTTGCAGTTTTACACATAATAATCCACGATGATCACATTACACAAAACTGAAATTGCACGTCAAAATAACACATTGTCAATATTTATTGAGACCCCCCCAAAATTTCACAAATCACGTTTTTAGGGGAGCCCATGTCTTATTAAGGGAAGCCAGATACACATACTCTTCAGTGTCTTGTTTGGGGCATAAGAAAGATTTTTACATTAAATCCTTTCATCCTTTATCAGCCTGGTCTGTCTTGAGTATGCTAGTCACATAATTTGTTTCAAGTTTTCTGTGATCAATTAGTCATCCTGACCTAAATCCAACATGGGCGCCATTGGAGCAGGACATTCAGATAAAGTAAATATTAATCTTAATTTTTTCAGAAAAAAAAAATGCAAACAACTGCTAATATTAAAGGTGCCCTACAACACTATTTCACAAGATGTAATATAAGTCTAAGGTGTCCCCTGAATGTGTCTGTGAAGTTTCAGCTCAAAATACCCCATAGATTTTTATTATCCAATTTTTTAACTGCCTATGCCCCCCAGCTCGCAACTCTATAATACATTGCATGAACAAAGTTCACACAGCTAATATAACCCTCAAAATGAATCTTTACAAAGTGTTCGTCACGTGTTTAAAAATGAAAATAACGACAGCTCTCTTGTCTCCGTGAATACAGTAAGAAACGATGGTAACTTTAACCACATTTAACAGTACATTAGCAACATGCTAGTGAAACATTTAGAAAGACAATTTACAAATATCACTAAAAATATCATGATATCATGGATCATGTCAGTTATTATTGCTCCATCTGCCATTTTTCACTATTGTCCTTGCTTGCTTACCTGCATAAAGTCTGATGATTCATCTGTGCTGCTCCAGATGTTAATACTGGCTTGTCTAATGCCTTGAACATGGGCTGGCATATGCAAATATTGGGGGCGTACATATTTAATGATCCAGACTGCGTCACAGTTGGTGTTATGTTGAGATTCGCTTGTTTTTCCATGGTGTGTTTCACGCATTATATGTACATAAGAAGAAGGAAACAATGGTGTTTGAGACTCACTGTATGTCATTTCCATGTACAGAACTATAATTATTTAACTATGCCAAGGTAAATTCAATTTTCAATTAATTTAATCTGAAGTGGTAAATGGTGGCAAAAGACAAAACGCTACACAAACTGCCAATAAACGTAATTTATTTCACAATCAGGAAAAATAAGGTGTGAGATAATAATGACAATAATAGAAATAATAAAAAAGTAACAGAATAACAAATATATAAGGAAAAATATATACAATATTTACATAAACAAAAATAATAAACCGTGGGAAAGGACAAAAGAGGTGCCAAAGAAAAGAAAAGAACAAAACAAAACAAAACTTTGATCTAACTCAAGTTCAATATCTAACCTAACTAATGAAAAGAAAAATAAGAAAAGCAAGTCTTCAGCGTATTTCTCACCAAACAAAACATACAAAAGTGCCGCTCACTTCTAAACTGATGTGTATACATTGAAGTCACTGGGTGTTTCAACATGTACGTCACGTGACATATTACCTGTCCATTTTCCCATAGGGCGAAGAGCATAACATAATCGAAGTAAGAAATGATAAGAAATCAAATAGCAAAAGGAAACAAAATGACCATTCAAAACTGTACAACATAAGTGTCATTAAACAAAACAAAATTAACTAAAGGGATTAAATAAACACAAAAGAACAGGAAAGTAAAGCTGTGTTCGTGTTCCTTAATGACTTTCTTTTAAACCCTGGAGCCAGACAGGACTGGCAGTGGAAAACATGCCGTTACGCAAACTAATCAGGATTGACAGCTTCCCGAAACAATAGCCATCCTGTGTAGGCGTGCCTACAAAATAGACCAAAAATACACACAGAGGCACAAACAACTACCGGGGCGTAACAGCCTCACTTAATTTAAGCCTCACTCGCTTATTAAACTCTGGCCTAGGACTATTCAAAACCATGACAGAGAAAGCATATTTCAGTTAATCTAGTTTAAAGGGCCAATTTATTCTAGGACTAGGCTTAATCTCTGTCTGGGAAACCGCTCCAATATGCTTCACATTCATCTGCTTCAAATGCATATGCTTCAACTTCATCTTCAGCTTCATCTTCAACTTCATCTTCTTCAGCTTCAACTTCTTCAACATTATATAATTCAACTTCATCTTCTTCAGCTTCAACTTCTTCAACATTATATAATTCAACTTCATCTTCTTCAGCTTTAACTTCTTCAACATTATATAATTCAACTTCATCTTCTTGAACTTCTTCAACATTATATACTTCAACTTCATCTTCTTCAGCATTATATAATTCAACTTCATCTTCTTTACTTCTTCACTTCTTCAACATCTTCTTGCTTCAACTTCTTCAACATTATATACTTATACTTCAACTTTATCTTCTTCAGCTTCAACTTCTTCAACATTACTTCTTCTTATACTTCAACTTCACCTTCTTCAGCTTCAACTTCTTCAACATTATATACTTCAACTTCACCTTCTTCAGCTTCAACTTCTTCAACATTATATACTTCAACTTCATCTTCTTCAGCTTCAACTTCTTCAACATTATATAATTCAACTTCATCTTCTTTAGCTTCAACTTCTTCAGCACTACATAATTCAACTTCATCTTCTACAGCTTTAACTTCTTCAGCATTATATAATTCAACTTCATCTTCTTCAGCTTTAACTTCTTCAGCATTATATAATTCAACTTCATCTTCTTCAGCTTCAACTTCTTCAACATTATATACTTCAACTTCATCTTCTTCAGCTTCAACTTCTTCAACATTATATACTTCAACTTCATCTTCTACAGCTTCATCTTCATCTTCAAATTCAACTGCTTCAATGTTGTATGCTTCAACTTCATCTTCAGCTTCATCTTCAACTTCTTCTTCAGCTTCATTTTCTTCAACATTATATGCTTCAACTTCATCTTCTTCAGCTTCAACTTCTTCAGCATTATATAATTCAACTTCATCTTCTTTAGCTTCAACATCTTCAGCTTCTTCAACATTATATAATTCAACTTCATCTTCTTCAGCTTCAACTTCTTCAGCATTATATAATTCAACTTCATCTTCTACAGCTTCATCTTCATCTTCATCTTCAAATTCAACTGCTTCAATGTTCTTCAAATTCAACTGCTTCAACTTCAATGTTGTATGCTTCAACTTCAACTTCTTCAACATTATATACTTCAACTTCATCTTCAGCTTCATCTTCAACTTCTTCTTCAGCTTCAACTTCTTCAACATTATGTACTTCAACTTCGTCTTCTACTACAGCTTCATCTTCATCTTCAAATTCAACTGCTTCAATGTTGTATGCTTCAACTTCATCTTCTTCAACATTATATGCTTCAACTTCATCTTCAGCTTCATCTTCAACTTCTTCAGCTTCATCTTCTTCAACATTATATGCTTCAACTTCATCTTCTTCAGCTTCATCTTCTGCAAATTCAACTGCTTCAATGTTGTATGCTTCAACTTCATCTTCTTCAACATTATATGCTTCAACTTCATCTTCAACATTATATGCTTCAACTTCATCTTCTTCAGCTTCATCATTTTCACTTCGTCTTCTGCTTCATCATCTTCAACTTCATCTTCTTCAGCTTCATCATCTTCAACTTCATCTTTTTCAGCTTCATTTTCTTCAAATTTAACTGCTTCAATGTTGTATGCTTCAACTTCATCTTCTTCAACATTATATGCTTCAACTTCATCTTCTTCAGCTTCATCATCTTCAACATTATAT